>NC_080710.1:27788279-27808279 GCF_019097595.1 Hemibagrus wyckioides | reverse complement strand
GTGTAAGTGGCAAATAAATCCATAGTTACAATGTGATATACATCAGTAAGATTCATACTGATGTATATCGTTACTGTATATTGTACATCATGATAGTTTCTTTGTGGATATCCATCGATACACTGTAAGACATTTCAAGATACTTAACCTTTTGAAACAAACGTTTATTTGCTGAATTACAATTGTGAGTAAACTCAACTTAAAAGATAACATTTGTTTCAGCTCACAGTAGTCAAGACAATAGATTAAAAATTAATATCCAAAACTTGACAACAATTGAAGAAGAAAAGGAATTAGATTATATAAATGAATGGGGCTATCACATTGTACTGTGTATAGCTATTGTGTGATTATACATTAGTGTAGTTACTCTGCCATATACATCGGTATAGTTACTGTGTGATATAGTCATATATATCAGTATGGTTATAGTGAAATATACTGTGCATCTGAATGGTTACATCACTATATTGTACATCAGTATAATTAGTGTGATATACATCAGTATGGTTATAGTATAATATACTGTACATCAGTATAGTTATTGTGTGATATACATCAGTATAGTCATTGGGTGATATACTGTTCTTTAATATAGTTACTGTGTGATGTACATTAGTATGGTAATAGTGAAATATACCATACATAAGTTTAGTTTCTGTGTGATAGACATCAGTATAGCTACACCATGATATACTGTACATAAGTATAGTTACTGCGTGATGTACATCAGTAAGGTTATAGTGTGATACACTGTACATCAGTATAGTTACTGTTTCATTTACATCAGTATGGTTATAGTAAATATACTGTCCATCTGGATGGTTACAGTGTGATATATTGTACATCAATATAGTTGCTGTAGTAAATAGTGTGCATCACTATAGTTATGGTGTAATATACATCACTTTAGTTATTGGGTAATATACTGTACATTAGTAAATTTAGTGTGTTATATAACTCAGTATGGTTGTAGTGAAATATACTGTGCATCTGAATGGTTACAGTGTGATATGTTGTACATCAGTTAGGTTACTGTGTGATATACTGTACATCTGATTGGTTACAGTGTGATATATTGTACATCTGATTGGTTACAGTGTGATATATTGTACATCTGAATGGTTACAGTGTGATATATTGTACATCTGAATGGTTACAGTGTGATATGTTGTACATCAGTTAGGTTACTGTGTGATATACTGTACATCTGATTGGTTACAGTGTGATATATTGTACATCTGATTGGTTACAGTGTGATATATTGTACATCTGAATGGTTACAGTGTGATATATTGTACATCTGATTGGTTACAGTGTGATATACTGTACATCTGAATGGTTACAGTGTGATATATTGTACATCTGATTGGTTACAGTGTGATATGTTGTACATCTGATTGGTTACAGTGTGATATACTGTACATCTGAATGGTTACAGTGTGATATATTGTACATCTGAATGGTTACAGTGTGATATATTGTACATCTGAATGGTTACAGTGTGATATATTGTACATCTGATTGGTTACAGTGTGATATACTGTACATCTGATTGGTTACAGTGTGATATATTGTACATCTGATTGGTTACAGTGTGATATATTGTACATCTGAATGGTTACAGTGTGATATATTGTACATCTGAATGGTTACAGTGTGATATATTGTACATCTGATTGGTTACAGTGTGATATATTGTACATCTGATTGGTTACAGTGTGATATATTGTACATCTGAATGGTTACAGTGTGATATATTGTACATCAGTTAGGTTACTGTGTGATATATTGTACATCTGATTGGTTACAGTGTGATATGTTGTACATCAGTTAGGTTACTGTGTGATATACTGTACATCTGATTGGTTACAGTGTGATATATTGTACATCTGATTGGTTACAGTGTGATATATTGTACATCTGATTGGTTACAGTGTGATATATTGTACATCTGATTGGTTACAGTGTGATATGTTGTACATCAGTTAGGTTACTGTGTGATATATTGTACATCTGATTGGTTACAGTGTGATATATTGTACATCTGAATGGTTACAGTGTGATATATTGTATATCAGTATAGTTATTGGGTAATATAGTGTACATAAATATAGTTACTGTGTAAAATACATCAGTATAGTTATTGGGTAATATACAGTACTTCAGTATAGTTACTGTGTAAAATACATCAGTATAGTTATTGGGTAATATACAGTACTTCAGTATAGTTACTGTGTAATATACATCAGTATAGTTATTGGGTAATATACAGTACTTCAGTATAGTTACTGTGTAATATACATCAGTATAGTTATTGGGTAATATACAGTACTTCAGTATAGTTACTGTGTAATATACATCAGTATAGTTATTGGGTAATATACAGTACTTCAGTATAGTTACTGTGTGATGTACATGTAGTTGTAGTGATATATACTGTACAGCAGTATGGATACAGTGTGATATACCGGACATCAGTATAGTTTCTGTAGTTTCTGTGTAATTTAGGTGTATATAGTTACTCAATAAATCAGTACAGTTACTATGAGATATACATGAGTATTCTAACAGTGAACCTTTGACCTTATGGTCCTGATAAGACCTCTGGTCTTATTCAGTACATGTCAAATGACCCATCTTGTCTATTTGTACAAATTACAACTAAGAAGACAAAGACATGCTCGTTTGTTTTGGCACCACGTGCATGCACAACCAGTTTTAGACTAATTTAAGTATGACTGGTTTCAAAGTGTTTACATTACTCTACCCAAAGCCACAATAGCAAGCTGTGTGCTGGTGACAGACACGAGCTTGCGCCTTCAACTGTCGCAGTACAGAGAGCCAAACCAAACAGATGACAAGTATAGCTGCTGAAGAAAATATAGTATGAAATAGAATTTCGTATGTAAGTTTTCTGTGGGAGAATACTGTATGTACAAAGAGCAGACAAGGTCGCTTGTATAATAGTTAATGATTATTCCTTAGTAATTGGCACATCTGCTTTGGCTTCTGCTGACCTGCTATCAGATCTCTTCCATTTAGATCATGCTGATATGACAGAATTAGGCTCTGGATGAGGCAAACTGAGAGAAACCATGCATGAACTCCTGATCCTTACGACGTGTCATACCCTCCATGCACCTCTCAGATGTCATTCTTATTACATTTTTTGCCTTATCGCGTGATCTATAAAGGACGAATGAACTTCAAATGGTTGATCTTATTGCTTTCCAGATCACTCCTTCTCTGTCTTAGAGTCTTGTGGCTTTAATTCAGGCTGTGGTGAGGAAAAAATACTTTCTTTCCTAATACAAAACCACATATATAAACCACATATATGCAACGATTTTTTAATATAAAGCCAAAGAGAAAACGGCTTCACTTCCCTTCCCTTTCCTGAGCTCAGTTTGTTGCAGACAGATGATTAATATTACAGCTGAAGGGTGCAACAAATAGTGCGCCATTTGGGTTTTCACTCATTCATCCCTCATGCCATGTGAAACCTCTCTGATTGAATGTATTGATTTGTTGGAGGTCTTTTTCTTGCCCTGCCACAGGGTTTAAGGCTAAAACCTTCAGAGTGAATAAAAAAAAACTCTCAGTGGATCGGAAATCCCGAATCTCAACCTGGAAAATATCTCATCCTTGTTAATGGGACAGAAACTAAACTTTGCCCTTATAATGCCAAATCCACTTATAATCAGAGCTTTTGGAAAGAAGGTTGCCATGAAATCACTGCGGTATTCATTGCTATGTTGAAATCTTGAAGAGGTTTTTTTTTTCAGTGCACTTGTTCTGGCTAACAATGTTGTGGAGTTTTTCGTGACGAGATGCTCGACTGAATAAAACTTTATTTTGTTCTTAGTGGAACCTGAGCCTCTTCATCACAAAGGAGGAAGAATATATAATGCAGAGTGGTATTCTGCTTCCTCCTAATGGCCATGTCAGGAACCACAAGAACTCCTATGTAAAAAAAAAAAATAAACATATATTTGGTGGGAAAAGTCCACCTTGACGAAGATATCAATGCTTATGGTAAAATGGAATTTTTAATTGTGCAGCAGATTTATTTTAAAATTCAATGTTGAGTTCTTTCATTGACAAATTAATCTGTTTTCACTTTGGTTAATGATTTCATAATATTTACCTATGTTTCCCGTAATGACCCATTGACCACCAGGTGATAGTGGTGCGGTGGGATTATCTCCTGCTTTATCTCTATTCAATTCCATTTCAGTTCAATTCAATTGTATTTGTATAGTGCTTTTAACAATGAACATTGTCTCAAAGCAGCTTTACAGAACATAAGAAACAAAAAGCATGCAAAAAGTCCGAGATGTTAGACAAAATCATCCCCGGTGAGCAAGCCTGAGGCGACTGAGGCGACTGTGGCAAGGAAAAACTCCCTTAGATGGTGAGAGGAAGAAACCTTGAGAGGAACCAGACTCAAAAGGGAACCCATCCTCATTTGGGTGATCTCTACATAAAGAGGGTGATCCAGCGGCACTTTAGTTTAATCTGTCCGGCTCTCTAAATTAAAGTACAAATTTAAAGCATATATATATATATATATATATATATATATATATATATATATATATATATATATATATATATATATATATATGTATATATATCCATTTATAACCCTAGATTAATTTTGCTTGTATCTTTGAACTAATGGGTGAATTAACACTGAATGTCACTGTGCCCTGAGCAAACAGATGTATTTATGAACAAGTGTGCACTACGCATGGCTGTACACTTTATCTCTCCCTAATGGCGTGTAAACTGTTTATGCAGAGGGCCAGACTGTCACAGATGTGATTTAGTAGCAGAAAATAAAGAGTCCGTGGTTCTTCATGCTGGGAAAACCTGACTTAATATCTCCCAGCTGCACCGCGGGTGTTTGTTTTCTCCCCCTCTAGTGTTTTGCGTGGACTCCAGCAGGGACACACAGGAACCAGAGAGGAGTTGTTATCATATCCTGATGGCTACATTCAGATTAATGGTGGAGCAAAACTCCTGGCAAAGAGAGCGGAAGCGATCCTTTGGGAGCCCTCACTTGATACAGAGAGCAGATTCGGCTGCCTGGCCAAAGCTTGAAGTTATGTCAACAACCTCCAAGCACCCCGCCGAGGACTCGCATCGTGCTCATGCACACGGATACAGACGACATAGGTGTGCATTCTCTAAAGCCTTGCCACAGTCAATGTGTTTAGCGTATGGTGAGTTCACCACAGAAAACAGGTAAGCAAGGAAGTAGACAAAAAGAAAGAGAGAGAGAGGGAAGGTTGGTAAAAGAAATGGATCACTTTCTCCTGGAAACTCTTTCTGCTTGACGACTCGGTCTGACACGAATCCAGGACCGGGATAAAAACATAGTGTTGCTGTTAAAGCAGGGCCGAGTTTTGGCCGGATGGAGCTCTGAAATACAGGCCACCTGAGATTGGTGCCCAGAACTGAAACGCATTTACGGGCTCCATTCATCACGCTTTCAAACAGAAGCCCAGGCAGCCGAGTCCCAGACAGCTCAGACGGAGTGAGGGATCTGGAGGGATTCCCCTCAACGTGATCATCCATCTGTTGAGAGTGGA
Source organism: Hemibagrus wyckioides (assembly GCF_019097595.1). NCBI lineage: Eukaryota > Metazoa > Chordata > Actinopteri > Siluriformes > Bagridae > Hemibagrus > Hemibagrus wyckioides. Next base: position 27,802,679 of record NC_080710.1, on the reverse strand, counting down.
ACCCACTACAGCATGAATGAATGAATGAATGTCTTTAACATTATACCACAGCACCGCTGAATATTCTTGAATCAGAAGGTGTTGATTAACTTTCCATAACAGCAGCTTAGACAGGAACCTCAGCTGTAATTTAAATCACAGGTTTCTATTAATGCATTTGTTTGGTAATGTTCTATTTCTTTCACATAGTCTAAAAATTTTCTACATGTTTGTATAAAACAAATAAAATGTGCATTTGTTGATAAGTTCGTGATTTTTGTAAGGAAGCATTTCTGTGATCCGACGCTTGCGTCAACGATTTGTAACAGACAGTAAATTTTCTGTCTTGGAAAACAGAACAGAGGACTTTGTGTCTTTCTGCTTTCTTGGTAACATGACAAGGTGTGTGGTTGTGTGCAGGATTTTATTTTTTGTATTAAGAGAGAGAGAGAGAAAAACAAGGCGCTGGTGGGGAAATGACTGTACTGATATATGACTATAACTTCACAGATGTTCCACAATGTGAAATGTAACTTAAAAAAAGAAAACACTTAAAAAATAAATAAATGTGGTATAAAATTCCTGTTATTTTGAGGGATATTAACATAGCTTGGTATTGAAATCCTTCTTCACATCAGTTTGCATCAGTTGTTGATTATTTTTCAATAACTTCCACCCCACCAGGTTTTATTTTATACCTTAGTTAGTGTGTGTAAAAAAAATCTGTTGCAATAACAAATAAAGTCATGCAGCAAATTCCTGATTCGGTTGTTAGTCGTTGTTAAGACTTATAACCATACAGTTACACATGAAATTGTGTTTTCATTCCTTTGGCACATCTTGCAGCTACACTAAGAGCTCCAGAGTGCTGTGCTTTTTGCAAGCTGTTGACACAAAACGATGTGTCTGTGCACAGTGACCTCATTAGGCCGTCCCCAGCTGTGCGGTTAGTGAGGTGAGAGTGGATTATTCCTGCGAGTAACGCTGTGTGTCTCCCTCATACGCTCGCCTGAAAATGTCAGGCTTGTTTCAATTAGACACATTCCCCACAAACGGGCCTCAAAGACTAAACTTGGAGGCTTATAAATATGTGTTAAGGGGTAAATGGTGAATGTGTTTTAAACATTTCTGAATTCAGCGTGTCAACAGTCGGTATTGTGGTGTTGCATGGATGCCTTAGTAGTGTTTCTCGGTGCTCTGGGTCCAGGCTGTGTTAAATCACCTCCCTTTTCCCTCTCATTAGGCCACAGAAACCCTGGCCTTGTGTTTTGGAGCCATGATGAAGTGATGCAGGAGAGGGAGGAGAGCTTTTCTTCCTCCCCGTCACGGCTCCTGACAGCTGGGGTGCTGACTCGAGCCCCCTCCGCTGAGCCTCTATGCCACTGCAGCACACTAATGAGGCTTGTAATAGCTGTCAGGGCCCTGAGCTGCTGGGGGAACAGAGAGAGAGAGAGAGAGAGAGCACTATAACTAAGGATCATGTGTACACTTATAGTATGTGGAGCAGGCCGACAAATCTGCAAAATAACTTTGCTTAATTTGCCCTGCTGCCGTGTGATTAGACAAATGTCACAGTATTCAATGTTTTGCTTTGAATTTTATATTGCAGTTACTTCATGATTTGAGTGAAAGTGCTGCCCATGATCATGGGACAAAAATACATTTTTCCCTTGCAGTGTAAATTCCACCCAGCAGACAGCATTGGGCTTTTATAATTTGGCCCTTGTGGAAACTTGACCATTTCTAGCATTGACAGGTTGGCTGAACCACTGAACCTAATGAAGGGGCTGTTACCTGGTCTCTCCTTCCTGTGTGTGTGTGTGTGTGTGTGAGAGAGAGAGAGAGAGAGAGAGAGAGAGAGAGAGAGAGAGAGAGAGAGAGAGAGAAGGGAATTTCAACATACAGCTTTCTGAAATTGAGAATAGCTGTAATTCCCATTTTCCAGCTGGGAAAACCCAGATTGGAAATTCTGAAATGGAATTTTGAGGGCTTTCTCTTACACACCCTTAATTTCTCTAACAACACCTAGAAGTGTATTAATTATTAAGGATTTTAGTCTGTTGTAGGAGGAATTTTGGTTTCACGAATGGCCCAAACCAATCCAAACTTCTTTTGACTGATCACCTTTATCCTACGATGAACTGCTATGCTGGTGGGCGTGGTCTGTTCCATGATGACTCCTCCTCCATTTATAGGTTACAAGGGCTCAGTAAATACTTTGGTGAGGTTGAAAGTAAAACTTCGTAATCACCAATGCAACTTATTTAGGCAAAATGAATACCTTTGGTAGCTTCTGAAGTGATGTGTTAGACAACACTCTACCAACATCATCAAAACAAGTTATCTTTTGGAGATATATATTTCATTCATTTCTCCATTTCTGCCCCTGAGATAAAGCCAGGCTCAGTGGTAACCTGAGTGAACCCATGTTCTCCCTATTTTATGTTTAAAACTGTGGATGAGATCAATACTACTTTAATTCTGCAACCCTTAAATCTTCTCCATCATTTATCAAGCTGATAAAGATGCAATGTTTCTGTATCTATGCAAAACACTTGCATAAGAAGGCTCATATTTCCAAACATAAAGATCCTTAGCTCTGACGATTTTTCCTTAAAATGCAAATCGCAACTCATATCTAGTTTCTACAGTGGGTGTGGTGTTGATTATCAAATGGGAAAGTGTTGTCATTGCAGTTCACTTCACAGACAGTAGAGGGCTCAAGGATTTACACATTGCTCCTTTAGGGGAGTTCTTTAATAATGAATGTCTATTAACATGTAATTATTATTACTGGGTCAAGTTAGTCATTAAATAAGCCAGTACTAAACTCTACTGGGCTTTTAGGCCCTTTGTTCCTCTCAAGGAACGTAGTTAATATGGATAACATTACTTTGGGATATCCCATTGGGATATAGTGTCATAATTGGCAGCCTGACAGATAGGTAAAAAACAGTCAGTGACTGTAGTCAAGTCAAGAAGCATTTATCGCCATTTCAACAGTACACAGTGAACTGAAACAATGTTCCTCCTGGACCATGGTGCTACATAAAACAACACAGAGCTAAGGACTAAAAGTAAGCTGTCCTAGCCACATAAAATGCATCATATGCAACCTAGTGCAAACAGTGCCAGACAAAAAGACGGTAAAAACAGACAATACAATACAAAACAGTACAATGCAGATACACAAAATAAACAAAATAGTGCTGACCAGTATACATTCTGTATATTATACAGTACATTGTGCAAAAATAAGAGGATTGTAAACAAGGAGAGTTCTTGTAAAAATATTTACACTTATGTAATAGCATCAGTTGGAGGCAGTATTGAAATGTGGTGTGCAAAGACAGCATGTAAACGGTTTTAATATGGGTGGTGCTATAGACATGGATGAATATTGAATGAGTGTTTGAGTGTGTCAGTTCAGTACACACATTTGAGTACAGTTCAGTTTTGGATGTTGAGGAGCCCGATGGCTTAATTTTCAATTTCTTAAGGGAAGAAACTGTTGTGCAGTCATGAGGGCCCGAATGCTTCTATGCCTTTTTCCAGGTGGCAGAAGGGTGAAAAGTGAATGTGAGGGGTGTGTGGGGTCATCTACAATGCTGTTGGCTTAGCGTGAGGTGTAAATGTCCATGATAGAGAGGAGAGAGACTCCAATGATCTTCTCACTATCTGCTGCAGGGTCTTGTGATTCAAGATGGTGCAATTCCTGAACCAGTCAGTGACTATAGTTTTAATATGTTACATTTTTACATATTATATATTAACATATGCTGCAAAACTGCCTTTTTAAATAATTTAAAATAATTATTAATAATTAATAAATAATTATTATTAAATTATTATTTATTAATAAAAAATAATTAACAACAACAACAATAATAATAATAATAATTATTATTATTATTATTATTGTTGTTGTTGTTGTTGTTGTTGTTATTATTATTATTATTATTAATAATAATAATAATAATAATAATAATAATTAACATTTTTAATTTAAATAAATCTGTCATATCATTGTGAATGGTTTACTTCATAGGAACAAAATTGTTCATTCTGACCATCTTTATGTGCAGCCATGTAAATATTTTATAACAGACATCATTATCCTGAGCAACTGATACCACCTGAAAGTGGCATAATGTGACAGTCCATCATTCATGTCTCATTCTGATTCACATCATTTAGTGTGGCAAGTACTTACTGAACGTTTGGGTGCATGTGGTTTGGTATGTAGTTCTATGAAAAATAGTCTCATCATACGTTTTCCCCACACAGTAATATGTGAGCATATGCACAGTTTACATTGCTAATCAATAGGCCATGTAATATATTACTGCTGGAGGAAATTTAAACCATACAGCTATATAAAAATCTGAATTCAGCTGTTCCATGCTTTTTTAGAAGAAGAATGACCTCATGAAGCTCAGATGGCCGCCTGCAAAGGCCAAAACAAGCAGCCTGAACCTTATATAAACATTATTTAGGTCCAGTTGATTCCCAGTTGATCGGAGAGCGTGACAGAAAAGACTGGCACAAAAACAGTGCCAGACCAGTTAGTCTCTCCACTCACCACTTCACTCACACTCCAGAAGGCCATGAGGGTTCTGCTGAGATGTAGGGTTCTATTTAAAGTCTAGTAGTCAGTGGTACACCCAAGTCCAGGGTTGGGGCGGTAAGAGATGTGTGTGTGTGTGTGTGTGTGTGTGAGAGAGAGAGAGAGAGAGAGAGAGAGAGAGAGAGAGACTTTTTCACATATTACATTTACATGATTCACTGTCCATTGTCACCTGAATGAGGATGAGATTCCCTTCTCAGCCAGGTTCCTCTCAAGGTTTCTTCCTCATATCATATCATCTTTTCCTCACCAGCATCACCTCAGGCTTCTCATTAGGGATAAAATAGGGATAAAATGGTAACTTTGATTTAAACTTTATCATTTTTTTCCTTCTCTGTTTCTGTACTTCTGTAAAGCCGCTTTGAGACCATGTCCATTGTTAAAAGCGCTATGCAAATAAATTGAATTGAATTGAAACAGGTCAAGTTAGTATTATGTGATTTCAGTGTCTTTGACTGTGACATGGTTGTTGGTGCCAGACAGGCTGGTTTGATTTTTTAATTGGATTTTCATGTAATACAGTATGTAGTGTTCATATAGAATGATGAAAACAACAACAAACTTTTTTGATGAGACAGATCTGAGGAGAATGGTCAGAAAGGTTCATGCTGACAGGAAGTCCACAGTCACAACCACTTTTTACAACCCTGGTGAGCTGAAAAGCATCTCAGAATGCACATGTAACGACTTCAGGTGGATGAACAACATAAGATCCAAACTGGGTTCCATTTCACAGCCAAAAACAGGAATCTGAGGCTACGGTCAGTACAGGATCACCAAAACAGGCCTGCTGAAAATTAAACAGCCACAAATTCATGTTCTTTGGCAATAGGAGTAGAAGATCAGCTTCTGATCTAGAGTAGAAGAACATGAATCTCAGATTTCTCCGATTATTATTTGAAGTATTTCAGGACAGTGCACACTAGTGGCATCTGGTGGTCAAAAGCATGAGGTGCAGATCTTAATCTACAGCATGCTACTGGAGGCTGCAGCAGGTTTGGGGGTTGGTGTGGTCCCATATTTGAAATAATATTCATAATATTTGAAAAAGGTAACTTTATGTAATGCTGTATTACAATTATTATCAAATTCTCTAAATCACTACTATCTTCAGTAGTCTTCAAAACAAAGGATTGCATCTTTCTGTGTTACAAACACAAAGATTTAGACATGACTGGTCAAGTGCTTATGACAGAACTAATCAAGCACTGATAAAGTCTTTCATAATAAAGTATTTTGCGTTTTTTTTTTATATGTGCCAAAGAGTTTCTGTATAAAGGATGCTATTACTATTGATGACAGTTCTACTCTTGATAAAGCTCTCCAGCTCATCACAGCTGCTGGTTAGAAGAATTGTGAAACCTTACTGAGTTAAGCTTTCCTCAAGCCTTACAACCAAACTCTAATCAACATTGTTCCCAACATCCAAACACCACTTTTCCCAATGGCCATTTACCTGGCACCATTTTTCCCCATGACCAATCACTGATCACCACATTTCCCAACATTTATTCACTGATCACCACTTTTCCCATTTTTTATTCACTGACCACCTTTGTTCTCAGCAACATCCAATCACTAATCACCACGTTTCCCAACATTCAATCAGTAATCACCACTTTTCCCCACATCCCATCACTAAAAACCTTTGTTCTCAACAACATCCAATCACTAATCACCACATTTCCCAACATCCAATCACTAATCACCACTTTTCCCAACATCCAATCACTTATCACCACTTTTCCCAACATCCAATCAGTAATCACCACTTTTCCCCACATCCCATCACTAAAAACCTTTGTTCTCAACAACATCCAATCACTAATCACCACTTTTCCCAACATCCAATCACTAATCACCACTTTTCCCCACATCCAATCACTAAAAACCTTTGTTCTCAACAACATCCAATCACTAATCACCACGTTTCCCAACATTCAATCACTAATCACCACTTTTCCCCACATCCAATCACTAAAACCCTTTGTTCTCAACAACATCCAATCAATAATCATCACTTTTCCCAACATTCAATCACTAATCACCACTTTTGCCGACCATTTACCGACACAACTGTTCAGTACCCGAACACTAATCACCATTGTTCCTGGCATCCAAACATTGATCACAACTTTTACTAATTCTAGAGACTATTTGGTCGTGCCTTAACTATTTAACCCCGGAAAATAGTTGGTGACACCACTGCCTGAGTGATGGCACAGGGCTGGTATAAGAAAGCAGCACATTTTTACATACTGAATACCACTTTAACAGTTTTTGCAATAAACTAATTAAAGATGGTGTCAATCTGTGGAATTCAGTTTTCATAAGCATGTCACACAAGTGCAAATCTCACTCGCATCTCAGAGACTTTATTTTGCTATTTCAGTCACTGTGGTGCTCTTCTGTGGTGCTCACTGTGTGACATTTTGGGTAAACAATGCTAAGGCTCCTGATTTAAATAACGTTGCATACTATTGCATAACGTTTCTTCTCAAACTGGAAATATCACTTCTGATGCATGAAATCCGAGCACTGAGATGCTGTAGATTTTAAACATTTAATTGTCCATTGTAAGCTGTTCCGGTAAGTCTGAGGCATTCCGTTACTTTTCAGCTTACTGACCTGACTGCATTCTTTTATTTGCATCAAAGTGTTGATTTCTCCATGAAGCTTTGAGTGAATTGTAACTGCTGAGGAGTTGCATCATGTATTGCACTGACGCTCTATAATGTTCACACTCCTTAAAGGTCTAACTAGCTTACCCTGTAGTGAAAATCTTATTTGCAATGAGTTTTTTGTGCAGGAGAGACTTTATACATATACTTAGGCTTAGAAAGATTTACATACAATATAAACACAGACTTACTGAGAGATGAACAGTAGAGAGATATAACTCTGTAAATATTTAATGAATGAGGAAATGTCCCTGCAGCCAAGTTGACTTATTAGACCAGATTTGGCGTATTCGGGTTAAAATAGCAAAGTGATTGCAGTTTGCTGTCCAGCTAGCAGTCTAATGACTTACAATCAGTTACTTAGAGAAACCAGATGTCTGTACAAACCCAAGAAATATCAGACCAGACAAACCCAGTACAGTGTACAGTACTTTCAACCATGCATTTTCCCCCCAACATTTTTCCCAACATCTAATCACTGATCACCTTTGTTCTTAGCAACATCCAATCACTGATCACCACTTTTCCCAACATCTAATCACAGATCACCACTTTTCCCAACATCCAATCACAGATCACCACTTTTCCCAACATCTAATCACTGATCACCACTTTTCCCAACATCCAATCATTGATCACCAATTTTCTGAACATCCAATCGCTAATCACCACTTTTCCCAACACCCAATCACTGATCACCATTTTTTCTCCAACATTTATTCACTGATCACCACTTCACCTAACATCCATCCATCCATCCATTTTCTATACCTGCTTTATTTCTAATTAGGGTCACAGGGGTCTGCTGGAGCCTATCCCAGCGCACATATGGCGAAATGCAGGGGTACATCCTGGACAGGTCACCAGTCCATCGCAGGACTTTTTCCTCCTTCACATCCAATCACTAATCACCACTTTTCTGAACATTCAATCACTAATCACCACTTCTCCTAACATCCAATCACTAATCGCCCACTTCTCCTAACATCCAATCACTGATCACCTTTGTTCTCAGCAACATCCATTCACTAATCACCTCTTTTCCCAACATCCTATCACTAAATTCCACTTCACCCAACATTTATTCACTGATCACCACTTTCCCCAACATCCAATCACTGATCACCACTTTCCCCAACATCCAATCACTGATCACCACTTTCCCCAACATCCAATCACTGATCACCACTTTCCCCAACATCCAATCACTGTTCACTACTTTTTGCAACATAGAATCACTCAAAATGTTTTCCACAACGCTTTGCTGTCATCATGTGGCCAATATTAGAATTGCATGACCCAGAAAGAATAAAATCTAAATAAAAAAAAGCCTAAGTGTTTTCCAGTTTTTATTCCAAACAAACAAAACCAACAGCATATGTGGGAATCTGTTGCCTAACGTGGGCGGAGCTTCTGCGTTGCTTTGTGGGAAATGTAGTCCTTGAGAAAACTTAGAACGTCGCATTATTGGTTTCACTTTCATTTTTTTTCTGGCACCACTTCCATTTTCACATTCATTATTTATCATAAACGACCCAATTCTGTTTAAATAACAATGCGGTTTAAATAGTCGCAATTTTAGTCGTTGTTACAATTTACAGAGAACACATCTTCCGGGGTTGTGCTTAGTGGGCGTGGCTAAAAGAAAACGCATCACGTCCGTCCCCGCCCATCTACGAGGACAACGCTTTGTGGACAACATGTCGCTGGAGTCTTGCAGTAAATTATTCTCCCGAATTAAGAGACTGCGACCCTGTCTTCTTGACTTGAAGACCGGCTGTCCGTATGTCATAAGGGGTTTCACGTCCGAGCTGAAAGGTACCGGACATGACATAATAAATAGCGAGCTAATGATTATGTAAATAAGGGTTATTTAGTAGCTCGTGCGTCCTTAATGACATTTCACACTCACGCGCTTGTCTTTCCATAGACTACAGCAGCTTTCATTCCATATACAGTAAAGAAAAAATAATGTTTAACACCATAACAAAGCACTCACAACAGCAGATTTACAGTAAACAGCTATAAGATATTTATAGTTAAGTGCTGAAATATCTTCCAATAATAATAACTCACAATCCAGTACATTTGCATGATGCTTTTTTTTTTTTTTTAAAAAAGTGACTTGTTTTGCAGTTGTTTATTGTAAACATGCATGCACATAAATACATATAACATGTCTGAGTTGTCTTTCCTTCTAGCTTTCTAAAGTGCAATGAAACTTGTAAATTTTCCTCCAATATGACACAGGTCAAAGCTCAGATATCTTCTTATTACGTCTTTATTATAATCCACTTTTAGTGTATAACATAAAACAGGACTGCAGTATTCCTCCTATGGTTTTAGTGGTTTATTGATTTTCTTTAGGGCTGCCATGTGCAACAAACTGTACTTTAAAAGAAACATTTTGGAGCTAGCTACAGTTATTCTGTGGTTGTATGGATAAATCCTGGTCTTGGAACCATGAGACAAAATATATGACACATATCACAATCACGGTGTGTTACAGTTAATGGTGCAGTATTATCGTGTTGGGATATTTGTGTTCATATAACATTGCGGTAATGGACTCTGTACCTGTGCACATGGCAGGTCGATTGACATGTCGTAAGTGTAGAATTATAAAATTCTCTCTTCTATTCATTCGTAAAGCAGATAGCACATTTCTGCAAATACTCAGACAGACTGATCTGTGTGATATATTTTACTAGATTTGTGTGATCTGTGTAAAACGTTTTCTGATTCAGATTCTGATTCAGTTTTGGACATTATGTCTTTTAATCCTCAATACCGTGTCAGGAAACCTTCATATATGCAATACATACAGCCCGATCAACTAAACCTGATTATTACCAGAGATTATTATTATTATTATTATTATTATTATTATTATTATTGTTATTATTATTATTATTTTATTTATTTTTCATTATTATTCTTTTGGAATTATTCATTTACTGATGTTTTGTCTCTTTTTAAATCATTAGGTGTGAAGCAGATTAAACCACTAGATGGCATCAGAGTCTTAGACCTCAGCAGGTTAGCTGGAAAATCAAAGAGCAGCCACATGCCTTTGGGTGAAATTTAGCTATTGAATATTAGACAGTGTTGTTTGAAAAGTGTGTTTTGTCCATCGCAGAGTCCTGGCTGGTCCTTTTGCCACTATGATCCTGGGAGATTTGGGGGCAGAGGTCATAAAAGTTGAGCGACCAGGTGAGTTAAAAGACTCCATTTGTAAAGTACAGGATCCAAATGCAGGAGTTGTTATGAGTTTCAGATGAGTGAAAAGAGCATAATTAACAGCTCCCTTTTACGGGGGTGTGAACCTTCCCAGCCATGAAAATCCATTTATCTGTAAAAACGTGCTGGTATTATAGCCTTCTCTAGATGTCTGCACTTTAGCAGCAGCTTATAAAGAAAAATATCTGTTCATTAGCATCACATGTTTGTCATGTGCATAAAGAATGCTTGATGTAAAGTATCTATATACAGTGAAAAGCTTGTGCAGAAAGAAAAAGTAAACTGTTATGTAGCACAAAAGGTTGCCAAATGCAAACATTGAAGACTGTGTTGTTCTCTAAGCAAGGAAAAAACAAACTGTAAACAATGTATGGAGTGATAGAATTAGAGATATTCATTTCATTTGTAAACATGTCAGTGATCAAAATGTGTCTAATACAATCAGAACTGACATGGTCCCAAAACAATATCCTGTATCTCATATCTATGTGTGTTTCTTTGTGTATGTGTGTGTCTGTGTGTGTGTGTGTGTTTGTGTGACAGGACCTGGAGATGACACAAGAGCATGGGGACCTCCGTTTGTACGTGAGGAGAGTGCCTATTTCCTGAGTGTGAACAGGAATAAAAAGGTAACATCAATGCATGAATATCGTGGTTTTATATATATATATATGATACACTGCATGGCTGAATGTATTCCATCATGTTTTTATGTGGTTCTTTCTTAAACTTTTGCCTTAAATTTGGAAGCACGCTGTTGTCTTTGTATGCTGTAGCTTTACAGTTTCTCTTCACTGGAAATAAAAGCTCCTAACATGTTCCAGCATGAAAATGCATGCCTGTACATAAAGCACTGAGCTCCATAAAGACATGGTGTGTGTTAAGGTTAAAGTGGAAAAACTTGAGTGTCCTGGACAGAGCTCGGACTCTGACTCAACCCCATTAAACACCTTGAAGATGAACTGGAACACTGACTACACCCCGACCTCCTCACTCTTACAACAATAGTATCTGATCTCACTAAGGTTCATGTAGCTGAATGAACACAAATCCCCACAGCCACGCTCCAACGGAAAGCCAGGCTCTAGTGGAAAGCCTTCCTAGAAGAGTGGAGATGATTATAACAGCAAATAGGAATAAATCTAGAATGAAATATTCAGTAAGGTGAATACATGTAGGTGTGATGGTCATGGGTACACATACTTTTGCACATATAGAGTATATATAAAAGTTCATGTGATTTGAACACGTCTGAAGCTCCAAACACTGGGGTCTTGTGTGCTACAATACTAACACCTAATAATAACAACTGGATTAAAACATTGTCTGATATTTTGCAAAGAAAAGTCAAGTCCAAGTTTTCTAGATTATTATTCAGACCTTTATCATTTACATACATGAGAAATCTCCAGTATCAGTGCTTTGTAAAATGGGAAGTAGCTTTTAATGTACAGGAGAATCTTCCAGATAGAGGATTTTTGCAATTTAATTTCTTCAGCTTGTAAAGATGGACTGTTCATAGCTGTTAGAATGTGGGAGATGATGGGAATCAACTAAGTTGTGGATCCAATTCCATAGTAATGCTCATGGTGTAGGAATAGGATGGAATAGGATGTTCAACAAGCACATATATAGGTGATGGTCTCCACTTCATTTTCATACCATTTAATGTAATAATCATCATAAAAAATGATGCACTAAAGCTTCTTCCACATTTCTTCCAGAGCATTGCTGTTAATCTTAAAGATCCGAAGGGGGCCAAACTGATCACAGAGGTAAGTGTTTGACACTAAAGATTCTCATATAGATAGATAGCAAGCTAGATAGCTAGATAGATAGAACTTTATTTTCATTGCAAAGTACAGGAACATAGCAACAAAATGCCGTTTAGCATCTACCAGAAGTGCAAATAACTAATAAATTAATTGTATATTAAACACAGTGAAGACATTCATAGATGAACACATACAGGCTTGCTGATTATGTTTGTGCTGTTTTGTTGAATGTCCAGCTTGCCAGAAATTGTGATATACTGGTGGAAAACTATCTTCCCGGTAAACTGGATGAGATGGGACTCGGCTATAAGGATATGAGTGAAGCAGCTCCACATATTATCTACTGTTCCATCACAGGTAAGTAAATAAATAATAAAGTAAGGGATAAAATGTGGGTGTCCTGAAGACTGGGAAATTTTCTGACTGTAACAAACAACTGACACCGAATACTCTTTCCACAAATGCCTCCTTATATAAATCTTAACATAATAACAGTTATATTTGTTATAAATTGTACTTCTGTGAATTGTTTGTTGAGTTCATACATGGCAGCGCCATCTTCAGATCAAACCAGTTTTACTGACAGGGATGTTTAAGTTCTGTGATCTTTCCACTTGAATGTTTTCCACTCTTGTCTTGTGCACAAGAACAATTTTTTGCAGCGTTATCTAGAACATTTAGCAGACGCCCTTATCCAGAGTGACTTATATTTTATCTCATTTTATACAACTGAGCGATTGAGGGAAAAGGACCTTGCTCAGGGGCCCAGCCTGGTGGATTTGGGTTTCAAACTCACAACCATCTGATCAATAGGCTAACCCCTACACCACTAAGCTACCACATCCCTCCTCAACCTGATATATAGGGTCTAAATATTCCAGTCCAACCACTGAGCTACCACATGCCCCACAGAACCAGCGTGATAGTCTACCACATAGTTTAAGCAAGCAGTTCCAATGTAATTTGTTTACATTAATACTACATGAATTGATTTGGCTTACTCTATGTTATTCAGTTTAGTTACTAGAAACGTGTTTAAATTAAGTTTAAGTCAGGAAATCATATTATATGTATATATTTATATACTTTCTGCTATTACGAGACATGATTTGAAGTGGCCATACGGACGGGAACAAATGTTTTGAACGTATTTCTCTCCTCACTGTACTCACTTACTGTAAAGACCTTCATTTGTTTATTTTGTTCAATAACAGCCTTGTTAACACTTACTTACACAGAAATCAGAGCAGATGGGATCAGGCACGCACGCTTGTGGGAACCAGCGAGAGCACGTTATTTTGAAAGCGTTCTCAGAGTTGTAGATAAATTCACGATGTCCTGCTACCGTTCTAATGTTCTCAGTATGTCTGCAACAATCCTGCTTAAATTTACTGTCTTATTTCCAGCCCCTTGTAAAAGAGGCCAAGCCTTATTCGAAAACGATTCCGTTACCACACTAATTTGGAGTGGCTTGGCTTCGTCACCATAATGGCTGGCAGGAGACGGGTTTCACGTGCCACGATCCAATAAACCCAGGGTCAAGTCACACTCGATACGCCGAAGACGCATGACAGGATCTCGGGAAGCTCAGATAAATGAAGCACGCGGCGGAGTCGTATCACTTTCAGAGTTATTACGAAGAGGAAATTCTTCATTTCACACTTTTTTCTTTTTTTTTTACATAATCGTAGTACTTTAAAATTTGATTTAATTCGAGGTTAAGCCTTAGGCATGTAGTTGTGGTGCATGGTGGGGTAAAAGTGTAGCAATTTATGGTAAACAGAAAAGGCGCCCCATGGTGAGTTTACCACCACAAAGCCCGTATATTACATGCCTGTGGGTACACACTTTTTTTTCCCCTACACATTTTCCTTAGCCTCTAATGAACAGATTCGGAGAAATCCTCCGATTCTGCTTTTTCACAGTCGCTCTTAACAAGGGCTAAGGAGGTGTTGGCAGCCAAGAGATGGGAACCAAATTGACTTTAAGTCTTTACAGATTCTTCCTGGTTTTGACAAGAATTTGTCCAGTCGTCTGGTCGGCTCAGCCCCGTCTGAGCAGGAAGACAGTAAAGTGTGTGTAGCGATGGAGCTGACAC
>NC_080710.1:27590779-27785779 GCF_019097595.1 Hemibagrus wyckioides | reverse complement strand
CTGCTGGCTTTTCTGACATTGTCCCACACACACACACACACACAAACACTGCTGGCTTTTCTGACATTGTCCCACACACACAGACAGACACAAACACTGCTGGCTTTTCTGACATTGTCCCCCACACACACACACACACAAACACTGCTGGCTTTTCTGACATTGTCCCACACACACACACACACAAACACTGCTGGCTTTTCTGACATTGTCCCACACACACAGACAGACACAAACACTGCTGGCTTTTCTGACATTGTCCCACACACACACACACACACACACACAAACACTGCTGGCTTTTCTGACATTGTCCCACACACACACACACACACACACACACACACAAACACTGCTGGCTTTTCTGACATTGTCCCACACACACAGACAGACACACACACTGCTGTCTTTTTTGGGTTTGCACCACACACACTGCTGGCTTTTCTGAATTTGTCTCCCCCTCCAAACACACACACACACATGGCTGGCCTTTCTTCATTCATGCCCACACACACTGCTAGCTTTTCTGATTTTTTCCCACACACACTGTTGGCTCTTCTAAGTTTATACTCACATGCTGTTGGCTGTATAAGTTCATACCTACACACACTGTGGGCTTTTCTGAGTTCACACACAAACACACACACACACACACACACTGCTGCATTTTCTGTCATTGTACCACACACACTGCTCTCTTTTTTTTATTCATACCCATACACTTTCTACTGTCTCTTCTGAGTTTGTCCACACACACACACACACACACAGACACACACACAATGCTGGCTTTTTTTTGTTCCAGAAAACATTACACTGGGCAACAGATCTGTCCATTAATCTGTCCATTCAAATCAGTAGGGCAGCCCCACAGTTTTGGCATTGAATACTAGCGGTTTTCTGAGTAGTCAGTCAGATTAGCTGAAAAGTCGAGCAACAGATGTATGCACTTCCTCTTCAAATACTCACCCTCATCTTGGCTAATAACACAAAGCTATTTCTCTCCCACAAACATTTATCTTTAAATTTACCATAAGTGGAGAGTGACCTCCAGAAATCCATTAATGACATTCTAATACCGCTTCACAGGGTCAGAGAGCGAGAGTGTGATTAGTCTAAAACCATAATATAAAGAGCACACAAGATTATTTTGTTAAATAACTAAGTGCTAAACGAAGTGCTTTATTGGGACAGTTCTGCTAACCACACACACACACTGCTGGCTTTTCTGACATGGTCCCACACACACACACACACACACACACACACACACTGCTGGCTTTTCTGACATGGTCCCACACACACACACACACACACACACACACTGCTGGCTTTTCTGACATGGTCCCACACACACACACACACACACACACACACACTGCTGGCTTTTCTGACATGGTCCCACACACACACACACACACACTGCTGGCTTTTCTGACATGGTCCCACACACACACACACACACACTGCTGGCTTTTCTGACATGGTCCCACACACACACACACACACACTGCTGGCTTTTCTGACATGGTCCCACACACACACACACACACACACTGCTGGCTTTTCTGACATGGTCCCACACACACACACACACACACTGCTGGCTTTTCTGACATGGTCCCACACACACACACACACTGCTGGCTTTTCTGACATGGTCCCACACACACACACACACACACACACACACACACTGCTGGCTTTTCTGACATGGTCCCACACACACACACACACACACTGCTGGCTTTTCTGACATGGTCCCACACACACACACACACACACTGCTGGCTTTTCTGACATGGTCCCACACACACACACACACATACACACACACACACACACACACACTGCTGGCTTTTCTGACATGGTCCCACACACACACACACACACACACACACATACACACACACACACACACACACACTGCTGGCTTTTCTGACATTGTCCCACACACACACACACACACACTGCTGGCTTTTCTGACATTGTCCCACACACACACACACACACACACACTGCTGGCTTTTCTGACATTGTCCCACACACACACACACACACACACACACACACACACACACACACACACTGCTGGCTTTTCTGACATTGTCCCACACACACACACACACACACACACTGCTGGCTTTTCTGACATTGTCCCACACACACACACACACACACACACACTGCTGGCTTTTCTGACATTGTCCCACACACACACACACACACACACACACACCACACACACACACTGCTGGCTTTTCTGACATTGTCCCACACACACACACACTGCTGGCTTTTCTGACATTGTCCCACACACACACACACCACACACACACACACACACCACACACACACACTGCTGGCTTTTCTGACATTGACATACACACACACACACACACACACTGCTGGCTTCCCTGGCATTGACACACACACACACACACTGCTGGCTTTTCTGACATCCCCCCCCCACACACACTGCTGGCTTTTCTGACACCCCCCCCCACACACACACTGCTGGCTTCCCTGGCATTGACACACACACACACACACACACTCACACTGCTGGCTTTTCTGACCTTGTCCCCCACACACACACACTGCTGGCTTTTCTGACATCCCCCCCCCACACACACTGCTGGCTTTTCTGACACCCCCCCCACACACACACTGCTGGCTTTTCTGACATCCCCCCCCCCCACACACACTGCTGGCTTCCCTGACATTGACACACACACACACACACACACTGCTGGCTTCCCTGACATTGACACACACACACACACACACACTGCTGGCTTCCCTGACATTGACACACACACACCACACACACACATACACTGCTGGCTTCCCTGACATTGACACACACACACACCACACACACACATACACTGCTGGCTTCTCTGACATTGAGACACACACACGCACGCACATATACAAACACTGCTACATTGCTTTTCTGACAATGTAACACACACAAACACACACACACACACTTTTGAACCTCAGGCTTGCTCATTAAGGATAAATACATAACTTAATAACTTAACTTTTTATTTAATTTTCTGTACTTCTGTAAAGCTGCATTGAGAGACTATGTCCATTGTTAAAAGCGCTATACAAATAAATCGAACTGAACTGCAAGATGTATTTTCTATTGTTCATTAGCAGGAGGTTTTGAAATGCTGCTACTTTTCCTGTTATATTTATTAAGAAATGTAAAATAGGTCTTCTCCCTGAGACAGATTTCACAAACACTTAAAATACTAAAATTCTAAAATTCAATTTCATTTTATTTGTGTAGAGCTTTTAACATTGTCACAAAGCAGCTTTACAGAAATATTTAGATTCTGTAAATATATATATATATATATATATATATATATATATATATATATATATATATATATATATATATATATATATATATATTTTACATTTATAAATTTATCTATTTTTTTTCCAATATTTTTATCTTTTTATAAGTTACAAATTAATGGGCAGTGGTGGCTCTAACGACTGGGGCTGTCAGAGAGTGCAGGGTGTCTCTTAGGGTAAAATCAGACCCAAATGCAGGGATAACAAAAGGCATGATTTATTAACAAATAGTACAGATAACAAGGACAGGAAACACTGGGAACACTGGGCAAACATAACTAGGCTAAGAATGAAACCGAAACTCTTAACTACCATAAAAACGCAGATGAACAGAAAACAAGAACTCAAAGACAAGGATTAAGCGCTGCAAAACGCAGCACAACAAGGATAAATAATATATACATATATATATATATATATATATATATATATATATATATATACACACATAAAAATATCCAGAAAAATCTAAGAGTGTAAGCGTTAGAGTCTGAATGTTCTTTTAGTTCTGTTTAGTGATGGGGACCCGCATTTCCTAATAGATTCCCTTTAAGATTAGGTTCTTTTTAGGGTTCTCCCAGGGGTCATCAACTGGCAGATAAACCACAGGCAACAGTACATTAAACCAAGCACTCATAATACTCAAGCAGAATTGACTGATGTACAAAAAACCTGGCTCTATTAATATTAATCGCTCTTAAAGGAGCGGTTTGTCATTTTTAAAGCCATCTGCTGCCATTATGACAACTTTCATTTGCAGTGAGTCTTTTACACTTGTGTCTCCACCCTTTCTGTTGAAAGCTGATCATTTCTAGGCCAAAAAATAATCCTGGGCCAGAAAACCAAAGAAGAGTCCAAATCTGTTGTACTTCATTGTATTATTTTAGTATTTACAGGTATTTCTTTCTTTTTTTTTTAAAGAAAGAATTATTACAGACATAGAAACCCTTTTAAATATTACAAACGACACCTTTAAGTTTGTTTCAGACCCCTGCATCATTGTGGAAGTAGGAATGGAGAGGTTGCATCTCAAGTGGTCTAGCGAACCACATAGAAAAACATGCTTAAATAAAGGCGGCCGCTTGTTTCCGTCTCATCGTGTCTGTGGTGAGAAGATGTGACACTGGTTCACTCTCGTGGTTATGTCTTTCCTGGTGAGTGGTGAAATGCATGCAAATAGTTGTGTTTTTTATGTCTTTATTTTTTAACTTTCTTCTCTTAATGTGAAGGTTACAACTGCAGCCAAATCCCCAAGTGCCCTCTCATTATAAAATCCTGCAGACGCAGCCCATGAGACCTCATTAAATTGTGGATGGTGGACAGTTAAATTGAAGTGATTTACAGCACTCATTTTATGCTGTTTAATTTTTCTCCTTGGGGTAATTTTTCTCTTTCTGCCTTTTTCTGAGAGACAGAGGCGCATGCAGACTAGCAAAGCTGACGCGGAACGGATGCCCTATCCAGCACTGAACTATGTCTCAACCCTCTAAGGGTTGCCTATATATATATATATATATATATATATATATATCAGTTATCATTGTACCTGATTTCAAATCTAATCTAAGGAAAAATGCTTATTCAGACAATTATTACCAGTTACATTTCATATTTTTAAATCTGTATAGCATCAAGAATAATCTCTGAGACGAGTTTCAGACAGCGGTTTGGGTTTCGTGTGACATCCATGTGCTTCACAGTTTAATTCTCACTGTTATTATATCAACAGTTTGTTAAAGGGTCCAGTCAGACATCACTTTGAAGCTTTAAAGACGGGTTATTCTCATAAATGCGACCAACTACAGCGTTCAAAAGCAAAAACGATTAAAACAGGTGAATTATAAGCTTACAGTAACTCTGTTTGGACGTAAAAAGCCATAGATCTATTAAATTGTGGATTTAAATCGTAAATGTGTCTCGTATTTAGGTTGTTTTCTTGTCGTTAGCACTTCATGCTCGTCCTGCTCTGTTTGTGTCCTTGATTGACCATCTCTCGGTTTAAGACTAAAAGGGTACAAAATGTTCCTATGTTTAAGCATTTTTAATCTGAGGAGGCATAATTATGCCTCCTAAAATTAAGTTTGCACTCTACCAACCACACTACCAATTTTAAAGCTGGATTTAATCCTTTTATTTGCTTAAACCACTTTTAGCATTTCAGAGAAATGCCACTCGTTTGCATTTACAGCGTTTGGAAGAGAACTTTATCCAGAGAGACTTACAGAGGTGAAGGGACATTATGTTTTATGTTTATTTCATTTATACACCTGAGTAGATTAGGGTTAAGGTCCTTGCTCAAGGGCCTAGCATGGCAGTGTGGCAGCACTGGGATTTGAACCGACGACCTTCCAATCAGTAATCCAACGCCTTAACCACTGAGGGACTGCTCATTTCTACAAAAAGCTTCCCAAAAGTTGATGCACATGCGGAACCAATACCAAAGTTGGCGCCTTTAAAAATGTTTAATCGTGAAAAATCGTCAAGTTGTTGAAATGTAACCAGCTAATTTGCATTTAAACGTACAATACCTCTAACAAGCTTTAGGCTAGCTAACTGGATTAAAATGTCAAACCAGTTCACACCATAGTGTGACATCAAGACAACACTGAAGTCCATTGTAACGATTGTTTCAGCCCATCAAACTCAACCTGCCCTTGTTTTATGCTTCTTGTCAGTCTTTTTTTTTTTTTTTTTACTCATGCACATAAGTAAAACTATCCAATACATCTGATTTAAAATCACAATCTACAACAATATCTTGATTGCACAACCTGTAGCTGCAAAGCAAATTGTTGGTCCACTATGATATTCATTTTTACACCAAAATATTGAACCAAAATAAGCACAAACACACTGGCTACATGTTCTGCTGCAGTATGATGCAGATTCCTAACTCCTAGCATCCCCTTATATACTCCTGTATAGCTACTGTATGTAAGTTAGAAACTGAGGGACATTTGTAGAGGAAAATAAAGAGGTAATGAGCAGCAGGTGAGTGTAATTAAAGTAAGCAAAACAAGCGAGTTCACTCGGCATAGCTGAGAGCAATGTGGCTGTTACTGTTAACATCAGTGGCAGCTGGTGATAATATTACATGGGAGGAATACAATCTAATCGATGAATAGCTAAACATTTAATCTATTGGAGTTGATCAGTAAATTATATCCTGATGTCTCATTAATCATCATCATCGTTATATATAAATTGCTCAGGATCATGCATTCAGTTTGGAAATATAATTGATATTAGGGCAAATTCTCTCTCTCTCTCTCTCTCTCTCTCTCTCTTTCAGACACACACACATATGTATTTGCAAAGATGTGACCAAAAGTGGCTGAAAGATTATAGCCCATTAGAGCTCATATCTGGGGGCGTGTCTCTCTGTGTAATCATGTAGCGTGACTGTCACTGATGTGTGAATCTTCAGCACTGGGCTCATTACAGTTAGCCTTAAGCTTCACTTTATTATCTCTCTCAAAACAAATATTTTTCCAGGATTTTAAATCCACCTCTTCAGGACGGATCATCTACTGGCAGCCGAGACACATTTGCTAAAGCTGTTCGTTCAGATTTAAAGTGAATCTTGTTTTCTTGTATGAATCTCGATTTCCTCAGGTAGAGGAAACCCGGCCTGTTAAGCTCACTCGCTAAAAAAAAGAAAGAAATACTTCCCAATCTCCTGTCTTGCTGCTTGAGTTAGTAGAATTTTAATTAGTTTTTAATTAGAGACCACAATCAGGAGTGGTGGAAGCCATTTGTTCATGACCTGCTGATGTATAACCTACGTGACAGCTTCGGTTGCTAGATCGGTTGCAATTCTTATGTGATTTGAACCATGAACCACACAGGCCCCACACTGCCCACGTCTTTCCATGACTTACTGTCATCACTTGGCTGATTGCTTGAACCCCAAGGGGGCAAGACAGCGATCCGGTGGCAATTTGGAGTAACCCCATTTTATTCAGGTCCAAGTTGTCAGCAAACAGGTACTGAATAACCTGTGCAGCCTGATTGCTTATGTAACCGCTTCGACTTCCCGGAGGCGATCTCAAAGCCCATGTCTTGGCAGACGACATGCAGAACCAGTGCTTGCAGTCAAGACATAATTCGCCCGGTTCTCTAGAGACATAGGTCATGAAAAAGGGGGATTAATCAAATGTTGACCTCACTGTTTTCAGCTCTTTCTGCACTCATTGAGGTATATCATGAATGGAGAGAGGGTGGCCAGAGTGTGGCCTCAGGGGTTTGAACCAGAGAGTCTGTTTTCCTTCTGTGAAGGCTTGAAGTCATATAAATTTCTACTCTGCGGGTCAAAGGATTAAGTGTGCTATTTATTTGGTCATTGTGTTCTCCATCATAATTTGAGTGCATTTAAAAAATAATTAGTAAGTCTCTTAATGACATCACAAACCATGTGGATATGTAATGATATGATTAGCTTGGAAACCTATTGTGCATGTTCCTAGCGGACCTCCTTTTACTATATGACCAGTTTGTTAGTGTGGTTGTACTTAAAATAACCAAATATTTTTAAGCATTATAGCTACAACAACCGCTGTAACTTGCCAGCTTATGACCTGTGGCTACCAGGTTCATACAGGAGACCTGTAAAACAGAGCCAAGACATCAAGAGGTGAGTGAGGGGAAGAAAGCAGCGTGCCAAAAGACGTTGAAATACTGCAAAACTTCAAGTATTCTCCTAGTCCACATATAATCTCTGGACAACATCGTCCAATTTGAGGAAATACTGCGCTCTCTTTTTCTCAGAAACATGGCTTAGCCGAACTGCACCTGGCATGGTGATACAGCTGGATGGCTTTTCTTTAATCCATGGGAATCTCATAGAAACCTTGAGCAAGATAGGAGTGGGAGTTGTGTATTTCCTGATGAACTCTTCCCAAACCACACTAAAGCATGAGGGAGTTGCAGATAGACTATATCATCATGGAACAAACATGAATATGTCACTGAAGTTCAGTCAGAAAAACACTCCGATTGACTGTAATGCAACTACCAGAGGAAGTACTAATAAGGCAGACAGATTGTGATATAATAAATTCAAAGGTTTTAAAAAAGCGCCTACTACATCTAAAGAACAGTATAAAGACTTGACATAAAGAAAAGTTTTAGCAGAATAAGACTCACTAGTTATCCCGATATCTCTATTTTTACATGACACACCCCATTGTTGCGTCCAGTGACTTAACCACTCAGCCATAGTAAAGAAACATGTAGCATTTATTTATAATGGCATGAAGAATGTGAAAACGTAGTTCAATGTGCTTAAAGCCTATATTGTGAAACTACAATCAGAATATACAGGAAGTTATGATGTAGACCTGATTAATTCATTGACTGCCATTTTTGCCTCTAGCTGAACACTCACAGATGATTTAGTGGGAAGAGATGTTGTGGAGTCCGAAGGTCACTGGCAGAGAAGACCATGAAAGAGTACCATGGTGCATGTGCTTTGTATTTGTTTCCACTGAGTCCAGAGTTAGTCCTGAGATGGACTAGGCCTTCCTGGTGAGGGTATTGTGTTGTTTGTCTTGTCCTAAGGTGATGCTTCTCCCCTAGCATATCACATCATAGAAATGAACACCGGTTATAGTTGACTGACCCTAGTAGTTTGGTGAACACATTGAAGCACTTAAGCCTTTCTGCGAAGAAAAGTCTGCTCTGGCCTTTCCTGTATTGGTGCATTGGGTGTTGTCTATCCAGTAAGATATGCACACATCTCCACTTCCATCCTGTGGATGGTTGCTAGTCTTACAGTTTCTTTAACATGCCATAAATGCACCACCAGGTGACTATAGGGATATCCATGTTTGGCGCCTTTAAGTTGTTCACCAGTCAGACAGACAAGAAAAACTAAAATGGAAGAATATAACCTTCTAGAGCTGGGGCACTTACTGGAATGAGATAGCAGGTGCTGTAACACACATTACATATTTGGCTGGCACAGGTCTTCATGTGCCATACAGGAATGTGGCTGATTCCCTCAGGTTCCAAAGGTTTTCCACTTGGTCACATTTTCCACACAAAAGTTGTATTCTGTAATACAGCGGCTAAGTCCTCAATTTTTCTTACCAGATAATTCACAAAGCATATCCCAGAGTCAGGGTCCCCAGTTCCATCCTGCAGAGCCTCCGCAACCTCCTGGACACATTTCTTCACTGTCCTGATGTTAACAAGGAGCTGTTGAAATCTGTGAGTTGGTGGAAGAGCAGCAGTCTTGTATTCCCTCTTGACATTAGCATATAGCAGATGAAGAATCCTATTGTCTCATCTTGCTGTGAGAAACTTGTGTGTGTGGAGGAGAGGTATACATGATTAAAATGACCAGAGATTGCTGTGAATTTATTGGGATGATCTGTCATTAGTTTACCAACCACAGAATGCATCTGCTTTGTTGTGGTTGCTGCGTCAGCAGAGGGTAGGGCATACACAACCAAAACAACAGCATGAGAAAACTTCTGGGGCATGTAATAAGGCTACAATCCAACAGCGAGGAGCTTAACATTCCGGTTACAAACCTGTGCTTGGATAGCAATGTGTCCAGAGTTGCACCATATATCATGCATATAAACAGCAAGTCCATGTTTTCTGCTCTTAAAGTCTTTCAGTGAAACTGCAGAGATGGGAGTCTTGGCCCTGAGCCTAGTTTCAGTGAAACTCATGAAGCTACAGTGTTTGTATTCTCCATGGTTGCTGTTCAGTGCTGAGAGCCCATCTATTTTATTAGCCAGAGACTTTTTTGATCATTGTCCATGACGATATAAAGCAGATAACGTTTATGCCTCTCTCTTTTATTTCCATGTTCTTTGCTCAATGCATCTTCATAAATTCACACTGCAGTTCAAGCTTAGGCACGATGGTATTAACTAAGGATGCAGGGCCAAGATCAGATTTTGTATGCAAAGAATCCTTCTATCCCTCTGTGAAAGAAAAAAATAAATAAATTATATTGGAATGAGCACCAAAAACTACTTTTTGATTGCGTTTTCATTCTTAATGAACTATAAACCTACACAAGCCTCCTTGTGAAAAATAAACATTAAATATACCAAAGAAAACAACAACAAAAAACGACAAGAGCCTTGCTAGTAGCATAGTTTTCTGTTTGATCAGTAGATAAAGGGGGTTGATCCTAACCCCGTGGAAAGGCCATGAATAGGATCAGCAGCTTCAAATTCCCAAAAGTGACCATGCCCTAGGGGCAGATCATATTACCGCTAACACTAAAAGCATAGAAAGTCTTGACTTTCCTAGACAGCTACAGAAAACCTGCTGCTGCAGGTGAAACTCATCATCTTCTCTAACGCTACAGGAGACTCCATTCTCTGTGTTTGCTGTATGTCTGCTAATAGCAAATGAACTCAAGGCTCTGAAAAAGATAGTATTGTATAAACTGAATAAACGTTTTGATAAATCTTTAAGTTAGTCACACTTTTAAATTAGCAGTTCCTCAGTTTTGGATCTTTCTTCACTGAAATATCAAGTTCCAGCATTTTTTAGGTAAATGGAGAGGTGCTACTGGTCAATGATGTAAATTACATTTCATAGATCAGCAGATTTAACATACTCTCAGAATTTATCCACATGATGAAAGTACTTGATATAAATGTCATTTAGCTTGCAAATTTTTACTGACAGATGGTGTGACTAGACAGTAGAAGTCTTCTTGGCAGACAACCACTCACAATTCACTTGGTTTCTTGAAGGTGCAGTACTATAATGACTACAGATCATCCATTTTTGACTGATGTTTGTTCTGGCACAACAGTGGAGCCTCACCGGTAAAAGTTCAGGGTTACTAATCAGAAGGTCAGGGGTTGAAGCCCTAGCACTTCCAGGATGCTGTCACTGTTGGACCCTTGAGTAAGGCCTTTAGCCGTCTTTGCTCCAGGGATGGCTGACCCTGAGCTCTGACCTCTATGTCCTAACAAGCTAGGACATAGGTGAAGGGAAGAATTTCACTGTGCTGTAATGTATATGTGACAAATAAACACACTCTGCTAAGGTTTGATTGGCTGTCAATCTCAACGGCAATTTTGCCTAAAGGAGACTGTCCACCAAAAGTCAGTGTTTGGGAAGTCTTGTGTAGACAGACCTTCCGACTGACAGCAGAAAGTGTGGACTTCATAGTAGCTTTTATTGGGCAAGGACCGCCCTCAAGGAAGTGTAAGATCATTCATTTAAGAAAGTCACTTCAAATAATTTGCAAAATACTGCGTTTAACTGATCCTCATAAGTGCTCACTGTCACATTTGTAAACATGACAGCTTCCTTCTTCCATGAGGGATGTAGAGTGTCACAGCAGCTTTGTTTCCAGGTAGACTTGGAGATTCCTGTAGAATCCAACCAATCAGATGACAACTTCAAAACGCCTGAAGCATTTCCAATTTTGTCTGCCATATGAATCAGCCAACGGTTTGTGGGTGTGAGGTCTGAGGCTGAGACTAGTGCCTGTGAAAAGAGGATATAAAACATTTTCTTTGAGGCAATACCTTTGTTGCTAGCGTCACTAATTTCATAAAAGGAACTAAAACAAAGAAGACTTTTAGATAAAAAAACACCCTTTTCTCTACCTACATAGGCCCACAGATAGCACAGCAGTAACAGCTGTAGTACCATTCCCTAAACATGCTACCAACAACCATGTTAACATTCTCTCTCACACGATTTTCCTCCCAGTGTGATCACTATTTAAATCTTTTATAATTTGCCTCCAGTCAGAAGTTGGCTTTGATTTTGTTTTGGTTCACTGTAGTGAGAACAGGGAGGGTAATCGCATCAGAATGAACACTCCCAAACTCTCCAACACACAGCTAAGTGAATGTGAGTGTCTCAGAACTAAGTGTACCACTCTCAGGACACGATCTAAGTGCCGCACGTGATTCATTCCCCATCACTGTATTTTTGAGGTCTCCATGACCCACCGAGACTGAATCCCGTGTTCCACAGAAGCGACACTGCATTGTTTTATTATTCAGGTTTAATTTCTTTACAGCAAATTAAATACAATTAAGTAGCGTCTGAGAACTGCAGTTATAGTTAACACGTGTCCTTCGTTAAGCGGGCCCACACATTCAAACACACTGAGGTTTGGAAAAGGATTCCATTCACATGTTGTCAGACTTTCCAGGATAGAACCTAGCCCACATTTGATGAACTTTAGCAAGGTGTTTGTTAAGACAGCTTTCAAAAGTATTGGAACTTCCAAGCCAGAAATATTTGTACAACTTCATTAAAAGAGAAGATGATCGCGTCAAGGGAGAAACGTCACAATAGTGTAATAATAAATAAACAGCTGAAGATGTGTCAGGGGTGTTGAGTTCATAAATGTAGGGACGTGATGACACGGTGACAGACAAGAGACTAATATTATATAATAAGGGATGAAAAGATTCAGGAGCCTCAGCCGTTTTTTGTTGCTGAATAGCAAAGGCATTTATTTGCTTGAAAATTTGGTGGGAAGCTAGGGAATAATAGTCATCTGATTCATCTTTGCTGTGGAATTTTCGGAGATGCATTTCACTAGCTCCTCTCACGAAGAGCATATTTTTATACTTCTAATAATTTTGCACTCTAGTCTGAAACTGATCTCCAGACTTTTTTTTTGTCCTTTCTCAACATCCTCCTAATGGAAATATTAACAAAAAGCATCACTGGATCTTCTCTTGGTGTCTTTGTTGTTGTTGAATGAGACCTTAATAATTTTTTTTGGCCATGCACATTAACAGAGCTAATGATTTACAGTCATTAAACAAATGTCTGCTAATTTGAGTGTGCAATGGGATAAATAGTATGCACAAATAAAGGGCTTGGTGCAGGTTGGAATCTATTACTGCAATGATTGTCCTTACTGGTAATTTTATCTGTTTATACATTTAAACCGTTATCTGATTTGTGCAAATCAGTCTGTCTCTTTTCTGGTGAATCCTCTAACAAAACATTTCCTTTCCACTTTTCTATAGTTTCTCAGACATTGAACTTCTGAAGCAGCCAACTCTGCTCTGCCTGAGGCTTTTGCATGTTTATTTTACTCTGGCAGCCATAGCTTTGGCTTGGGCATTTTGTCCTGAAGGCTCTTGCTTTGGAACATTTTCCATCCCCTGTTTTGTTTAAGTAACAAGTTTGTTAGAGGTATGTTTTCCATTTTATCAGCAAATGACTAGAGCTAATTTCGTTCTGGTGGTGCTAAAATGTGATTTCGTGCCATTAGTTGTGAAGGCTAATTAAATTTGTTTGGATCATAGCCTCCAGAAAATTGTTTCTGGTGTATTTTGCTCACCCGTGTTAAGATTTCAGTGTTGACAGCCTGTGAAGGGTTTATTTATGTCCCAGGTTAGGATTGAATTCAAATTCAATTTAGGGAATTGGGGAATATACACAGCTTAATCATGCATATAAACAGCCTTAGTCTATGTAAAATTAAGTGTAGTTACACGGTCTTGATGAAATAATAGTGACCACACATATTTTCTGTCAAATTTGTTCAGGGTGCATATTCTGAATAAACACGAAATAAATACTTGGCTATCTTGTCCGTGTGCCTGGAATGTATTTGGACTTAGATCTCTTGCCAGATACCATGTTGATTTACACTGAATCTGGCTGGGAGTTGTAGTCAGATATAGAATAAAGGATATTTGTAAATCACTGTACACATCCAGGTTAAATATCCTTCCCAGGAGACCTAGAGATTTACACAAAGCTTTAAAATACCTGCTATTATTTCCTCACATGAATGAAGGGATTGTATAAGCATTTGGTATCAATTTATCTCTGTGTGTGTGTGTGTGTGTGTGTGTGTGTCTGTGTCTGTTATAGGTTATGGTCAGACTGGACCCAAGTCACACAAACCAGGATATGACTCGATAGCATCTGCTGTGTCAGGGATGATGCACATCACAGGTCCTGAGGTGAGAAAGGCTAAAGCAGGTCCAACTTTTTATGATAAAACATAACATACTGTGGTGCAAGTGATACAGCTTCATTATATTATATTGAGGTGTATGGTAAGTTTAAATACATTACCTCATACATCAGTGTTTAACTTTAACTATGTGTCTTAAAGGACGGGGATCCAGTAAGGCCTGGAGTTGCCATGACAGATCTAGCTACTGGACTGTATGCTCAGGGAGCAGTGATGGCTGGCCTGCTGC
Source organism: Hemibagrus wyckioides (assembly GCF_019097595.1). Lineage (NCBI taxonomy): Eukaryota > Metazoa > Chordata > Actinopteri > Siluriformes > Bagridae > Hemibagrus > Hemibagrus wyckioides. The sequence goes on along the minus strand of NC_080710.1, from coordinate 27,771,230 downwards.
AGAGACAGAAAACTGGACGAGGTCTTCACATCGACTGCAACCTGCTCTCATCTCAGGTCATTTTCTTCATCTTTAAAGTCAATTTAGTCTTTAGTGACCACTTCTGGAAGATTCCATTAAGCTAAACTGCCTATAATATACATCTGTAAAATTCACACACACAAACAATTTGCTTGAACAAGGATCAGATGATTTTTTTATATATACACTAATCAGGCATTACGTTATGACCACTGATATGAGAGGTCACTAAAACTGATTATCTCCTCATTATGGCACCTGATAGTGGGTGGGATATATTAGACAGCAATTGAACATTTTGTCCTCAATGTTGATGTGTTAGAAGCAGGAAAAATGGGTATGCATAAGACAAGGGCCAAATTGTGATGGCTAGATGACTGGATCAGAGCATCCCTCTCTCTCTCTCCCCCTATATATATATATATATATATATATATATATATATATATATATATATATATATATATATATATATATATATATATATATATATATATATATGTGTGTGTATATGTATGTATTCTTTCTCTCTCTCTATATATATATATTACCCAAGAAACATTTGTGATTTGAATTTCTTTGTTGCCATAGCTTCTTTACTAGAGGAGTAAAGAAAAAAATTCTAAGGGATTATCTTCAAACATAAATGTTGCACATGCGGATGATGTATTTCAGCACTGGGAGTCAGTCATTACGTTAAAGGCCACCGCAAATGACTTAGACGTGCGTCACACACTCAGCAGATAACACATCCATATGAACCAGCATTTAATCCATGAGGGATCTCTGAGATGCCTAAAACGTAAATCCAGAGCCCATGTGCTGTCTATCAGGGTCCATAACAATGTATCGAATGCCCACTCTTTCTTTTTCTATAATGGAAATCTTATTAAAATCCTAATTATATAATGCTGTATTTGTACAGCTTGAAGCTGTGGAGCAAAGTATGGAAATGATACTTATGGGTAAACAGAATACACACAAATATGCGGTTTATTCTCCATCCCACTGTTTTCTGTCTTTTTAAGTGATCTGTGTTGTAAATACAGCTGGTCCACCATCGACTGTCCCCATCCCTCATGCTTCACAGACATTGTTGTATGCCTGAGTGTTAGTTTCCTTAATGATAATTAAGTGAGCTGTCACATCGGGTGCGCAGATGGAAAGCATGTGAAATGAATTGGACAGATGGCCACTGTAAGCTTATGCAATGTGTCCGGTGTGAATTTAAGGTAATGCTGCTCCAGAGTGAAAACATTCATTAACAGTGCACAACAGACGTATTCCATTTTTATTATCTTCTGAAAAGTTCTGAAAATAGCATTGTAGCAATAAAGCATGGGGGTGGTAGCATCATGATGTGGGCATGCTTTTCATCAGCAGGGATGCGGAAACTAATCAGGGCCGAGAGCACGATGACTGGAACCATTTGAGATGACCGCGTCCACTCGAGACTGAGGTAGAGGTTCAGAACCGCGACCCTAAGCGTGCTGCCAAACCTCGACCCAAGCGGTTCAACACCAAAAACCTGGATCCAGACCCCTATCCATCTCAGTCTTTGATAATACTTGAAAGTTTCTGTTCACCAATGTTCTCCATTCAAGCTGATAAATACTCAGCGATCTTGCCAAGAAGACAGAGCAAAAATATCAGCATTCAGATGTACAAGGCTGAGCGATATCCCAGAAGAATGACTGTAATTACAGCCAACAAAATGTTTGCTTTTTTTGTGCTCCAACAGGAATATTTTGTGCTTTCATTGTTTAAATTACATTTTTATGTAATTTAAAGAGGGGTAGGGTGTGTGGATGTGGGGAAATGGGATATGCAAAAATTCAAGTGCAAGGCCTGCAAGTAAATCCCAGATTTTCTTATTAACATGTCAGCCCTGTTCAAGTTCATATCTGTGTGCCTTGTGAACAGAAACAAGTCAAAATCTGTATATATGTATTAAAATCTGGTACATGATCATGGGAGAAACATATCATAAGTAAACATAGCAGATGCTCCACACATAGACAGCTCGGCTGTTGAAACACTAATGCCTTAGAAATCAATAGAGTGTGAAACAGCATACAGTTTACATGTCGCCAGGTGAAAGTGGCTGTCTCTTGACAGCATGTTGTTGCGATCCCGGAGGCGAGTTTACTCCAAAGCGAGCTTTCATTAGGTGACGAGGTGATGTACAAGTCAGACGTTGACACTGTTGCTGTTACTGAATGCTTTATGTTCTGCTTGTGCATTTCCTACCTTGTAAACATACAGACTTCCAGTTTGGCTCGGAAATATGTCAGACTGTTTTGTCAGACTGAACTTTTGGAATAATGCAGCGGTCAAGCTTCTGCACTAGTGACCAGACGCTCCTGATTATAAATCTCTGGACGGCCAGAAAGTTCCATCTTTATGCTTCGTCTTTGTTCTTAATCATGACTCTCTTGTTCTCTATGCTTAATTACATTTAACAGATTTTGCATGTAGGTTTGTAGATGGACTTGATGTTCCTCATTTTTTCTCATTGCTCAGGGTTTTCTATCTTAAGATGGTTTTACTAGATATATCTGATGCTCTGGATTATTCCTCTTACTTTTCTCCCTAACAATTATTCATGCGTCGTCCGGTATTGACCTGCTGGTTTGTGTTTCTGCATGTTTGGGAAGAGATTAGAAAATGTGAAAATGAATTCCTCTTGTCATAACACCCCGGGGCTGTAAACCTCCTCGCCAGCAGATGTCAATATCAAGGGAGTTCTAGATCTGTTGTTCACTTCCTGTTCTAATTTTGCTTGCACTTACTGGTTATGGACTATATAAGCACATGGTTTAGCGTTTGTGAGTTTGCTGCTACTTCGTAGTGAGGTATGTTACGTGGTTTACCTTGCTGTTGTTTTCATCTTTTTTTTTGTTATTTGTTGTTTGACTGCTTTCTTTAGGGATTTCGTGCCATGTTGAGTATAATCTTTGCTAGTTTTTGAGTTCACTTTTTGGATTGTGTTTCCTCTAATGTTAGCGTATAGATCCTAAAGTCTTTCCCAAGTCTTGTTTTGTTATATCTATATTCTGATCTCGGTTTGTTTCACTTCTCGTGATAAGTTTTGTTTTTATGAAATTATTTAAATCACACAGAACTGATTTCTACCATTTCATTTTTAAGGAGCGTGAGCGCACTTGCAGAAACTCGGCTACATGGTGGATTTTCATGTGATTGCAATATAATGTATAGAAAAAACACTTTTAATGTACTCCTTTTACACATTGATTGTTTAATACTTTACATTTTTCACTCTTGATATGCTTCTTGAAGTGTTTCAACTTCAACCAACTTCAAGCCTGCTCTACTGGTTTTGGTGTATTTTTAAGCGATAACTCATACTAGCATACATAACAAAAAGTCTAGAGATGCACCAGTGAGTATAGTTTCACTAGGTTAGCACTGTGTGGAGGGGCATGATGGCTTAAAGGTTAGTGTGTTTGTCTCACTGGGTTTTGGGGGTTCAGTTCCTGCGTCTGCTCCATGTGCATAGAGTCGGCTTGTTCTCCACTGTGCTTCAGGGGTTTCCTCCAGGAGCTTGGGTTTCCTCCTACAGTCCAAATGCATCCATTGTAAGCTAATTGGCATCAGATGAAGGGGTGGGATCTTCAAGGGTGTCCCCCCACCTTTTACCCAGGGTCCCCTGGAGGATAAGCTGTACAGAAAACCAGTGTAATCAATCTAAATAAAACTGTACTTGTTTTAAACATAGACTTTAAACCCTGATCTACAACTTATGAATCAGGGTGTCTGCTAAATACTGTAAATATCTCTTAATATTTATTCCGTATTTAGAAACGGTTCAGGCGTGGTTAAATAGCTGACCCTCGTGATGTCATTCCTAAAATGGGAAAACAACAAAATGAAGCCTGAGTTTCTTTTCTCCAAACCAAATGTGCCTAATGACTGTACAGTTGTTTGCAGTCTTTATTGTTCTCACTGGTATTGGAAAAGGGGTAGATCTTTATCTGTTAGTCTTTGTACAATCGTAGTGCCTGCTATGAAGCAGACTTGAATCCTCTCATTCTTCCACTTCAGATGGTTTTCATTGTTTCCATGTGAATTCATTAAACTCAGACCTGAACTTGTGGATGGACACACAGAAGCATTCATATCTCCAACAATAGAAAGCTCTCTGCTCTACAAAACATCTGATAGCATTTTGGTTTCATACAGAACGAGACTATAACGGTCCAAAATAATTCATACTTACAAACATTATTTCTTTTAACACGCAAAGCCAAAACTCACAAAATATGGGCTTATTTTCATTTTTTCCTACATGCACACTGATTGTTGGATTTTATTATTATTATTATTATTTTAAATATGTATTATTTAGTCCATTTGTTTAATATTTAAAAAAATATATTATGACGTTTGGTCAAACCCTAGTGCGCAAATAAAATAAATCTGTTTCTTGTATGCAAAATTCTGAGCTCAGTCGGTCGGAACCTTTTACGTCATGTGCGCCTTCAAAGCTCAGCCAGGACATTTAAGGAATTTGGGAATGATTCTCACGTGTGCTAATTTCCATAGACAGGATGCTAGGACGAAGATTTTCCACTTTGTTCTGGCGAAATAGGTAACAGAGGCATCTCTGAACCTGAATTACTTCTGTACCGCTCCCATCTGCAGTGACGAATAATTCGTGTATCCCTTTCACCTTTTGTAGGGATGATCCAGAAACACCATAAATAAATGGTTAATGGTAAGAAGTGTATTTAAAAGTACAGCGTACTTTTGTCTTTTAATATAGTCAAATTTATATAGATTTTTCTCTTATAAAATTACAATAAAATAATTGTATGATTATTAAAAGCTTTCTAGGCTTTTCAAGTAATTCCAAGCTTGAAAAGGCTTGTTCTAGTGTCGGATAATTTTATCATTTTAAGCCTAGAAAAAAATATCTTCCAGTAGAAAGAAAAATGTAAAGCTTGATATTAGGCAGAAAAAAAACGGTGTTTCCGGGGCGAATAATCTTTATTTAATTTATGATCTAAATTTGCCCACATTCGAGATCCTTTCCCTTGCTAAAGTGTATTTATTTATTTATTTATTAATTTATTTATTGGGAAGTGTAAATGTACGCAAGTATCACTAATGAATAAGCAATGCAATGTTGCATGTTATTGTAATGTTTTATTCCTCTAATAACACAACTGAAATTGTATTAATGAATGATGCACCATACTCACCAGACTCTCTCTCCTTCCTCTCTCAATGTTGTTAAGACGGGTAAGAAGGAAAGCTCATCCTCTGAAAATTTTCCCCGTACTGGAAAATCATTACAAAGCAGTGGCACTGTTCTTACAGGAGGTTTCACCATACTTGTATGTTTTTTTTTTTTAGTTTATTAACAACCTGCTATATTGTCTGTTTATTATTCTCCTCAGCATTCATCATACAAGTCCCAGTCAATGAATTGTTACTATAGCAACCATAACGTAGTAGAACGAGCACATCTGAATTACAGCCAGTGTTTTTGTCAGCTATTAGAAAAAATTAATCTATTACTTCTGACCTTTGAGATTTGAGAGAACAAGTATTGATAAAATTATCAATTTAATTTAAAATTACATGTAGTATTATATACAGAATGAAACAGCGAGCTACTGTAAGTAATAGATAATATAAAGAGCGACACTGACTCTGTCCATGCGTTGCTAAATGTGAGCAGCGGTACTTACAACAGACACTTAACTGCCGAACCTCTCCTCTGTCTTGACCGTTTTGGCCACAGGGAGTTGGGTAATGCATTTTATACAGACATAATATGCATGTTTCCTCTTAAACCGAATCGGACTTGACGTTTTCTTCACATCAGTGCTGCAGATTGCACATAAAAGTTTCGAGCGAGATGATTCATTACCGAAATGCGCCTGTTACCCTTCATGATACATGATGATAATTTGGCCTCGTATTCGGCCAGTCATGTCAAGATGCTTTAGATTCACGAACAAATTCTTTCAAATGTGCTGGAACATGTCAGTGCGCTATTTTTCCATTCCTCTTGTCCCACAACTGACATCTTGGCACTTTGCACAGAACCAAACCGTGAGTCCATGTCTCTTGGATGATACCGGTTCAACTGAAGGATGTGGTTTCAAAGAAAGTGTTCCCATAATGCAATTGTTTGTAGCCTGTCTGTTGTGGTTTACTTGGATATTTTCCTCAGACTCAAACCCCCTCCGTCCATCCCATCCTATCCCACCCCACCCCAACCTACCCCCAAACCAGCCTCCTTCTCCCCCTTGCTCCATGTTTTGTGAATACTTTCTTGGACCCTTGCCCTTTTTACTCCTCATGCGTTTTTAATTGTCTGCCTTTTTTCTGTTTTTCTTTAAAGTGTTGCTTTGGCTCAGCTTGACTTTAAAGCTAAGGTGCTCTGAGGCTCTGCTGTAGCTGTTTATACTTGTGCTTGTTTCTAGTTTGGCTGAAGGGAATGGATTAGGATATAGGATGTATCCGTTTTATCTCTGTGCCGCAGGGCTATGGGGTCACAACTCTTAGCGATGAGAGATCTGTACAGCCCAGAAATACTGACCACCTTCTGCTACACATCTGGCAGGTTAACCACTGAAATGCCTGGACACTGTAATGGAGAACAGAACAATCATGAGCTTAAAGATGTGCTGAAAAGTGATCATTAGAGGGTTTTTTTTCCCATCTGTATCCCAGTGGGAATCAGTTATCATTAGCATTTATATGTCCATTAAATTAAAGTTCCTGTTGGTCACATGCTGAATCGATTGAAATCCCCTAATGTGGGCAGTGTAGAAATTTTGTTTTTAAAAATTGCATAATTTACCCAGTAAGGTACTAGTTACGATGATTAGGAGCAACTTTAGCTATTGGCAATAGGCATACATTTTACGGCAATGACCGAGCTGCTACTGATGCTAAGGGGAACCAGACGGCGAGGATACATAGTTTTTAATTCTTGGACTTGAGTAAAGTTTGTTTCTAGCGGATTAGTTCTTTTTCATGGTAAGGGAAAACAGCTTGAAAGGTTTCTCTTATTACTTAGATGTGATGCCAAGTACAAGACTTAATCTCCGAGCAAGCCGAGATCCACAACGTGTCGCTTTGATTAATACAATTTTGTCTTAATTGGGAATAATGAGGGTGGAGAAACATGTGTGTAGCAGATTTTTCTTTGGTATCCAGTGTTTCCCTGTGATTTCATATCTAGCCCATAAAAAATAACGTGGTGTTTAAATGAACCAGGCAGCATGATTAGTGCACATGAAGAGTTGTGAATGTGAGGAGAATGAATGGCTTTCTGAAGGTCCCTCTGTGGGGTCTTCAGTCAGTGCAGGGTTTTATTTATTTATTTTTTATTATTTTTTTTTTTTTTGTATTTCTTTTTCCCTTTAAATATTGGCGTGAACTGGAAAGGGACAGTGTGTCTAACCGCAGAGAGCTGTCTGAGCGTTTCCCGTAGGGAGCGCCGCTGAACGAAATTGAAAGCAGTTGTGGATCAAAGCGAGTAAATGTATTTAAACGATCATGTAATGAATATAGATGTTGCTTGGCTGCTTTAGAGTAATAAAGTTAATGCGATTCTGATTCGGAACCCACCAAAGTAATCATTTGGAAGTTTTTTTTAGTTCAGGGTGAAATCTGATTTGAACCTGGGTGAACATGTGAGGCTGGATGTGCTTCTTCACACGGATAGTACTTAAAGTAGTCATGAACTGGGTGTTTGGTTTTTTTGTTTTGTTTTTTCCCTTCCTTTTGGTTGGAGGAAGTGTCTTAGTAAAGTCTTGGGCCTTAAAATGCCTTCACCCCACATTTATATGCTGCATGAGGCCATTTATTTAGGTGGGAAACGTGCTCGTGCTCATAAGATGAAAGCTGAATAAGAAGGTTTTGTTGTAATCTGATTAAAGTGTACTTGATTGTCCATTAAATTTGCCAGAAATTGAAAATTCCCTTTTGGCAGCTAGCACACATGGCTATTCTTGGTGCATTATTTTTCAGCAGCACATCTAAAGTGTGTCATTTCTCATACACCACAGCAACTTGCCAGACATTTTTTATTATTTAGTTATTTATTTTAGTCACAAGTATAACGTAGGGGAAAATCCACACACCAAGTCAGTTCCTGGTATCCATTATGTTAGTGGCTGTAAACAGTCCATTCTTCACCATCCTCTCTCCTTCCCTCTTTTTGAAGTTGATCAGACCAAAACTGCAGTTTGTCATGTTACTGAGAAACTGTAAATCATGACAGGCTTCATGCTTGAATGCGCCTCCCATGACTGGTAAAGACTTCTAACATGTATGATTCAGTTCAACAGCACTGTGGTATAAATTTATTTTATAACAGGAAGTTTACTGTTTAAAACAGACGCAATATTGGGACCAGGAAAAGATGCAAAAAATAATTTTAAGAAATATCTACAAAGGTTTATATTTTAGGAAATGATATTTATGATTTTTTTCTTCTTCTTTTATATATATATATATATATATATATATATATATATATATATATATATATATATATATATATATATATCTCCGAATAACAAAACTGAACCAGACAGCTCTTTTTAAACATGGAGCATTACAGGATATGTGATGGTCACTGGAACACAGCAGCTGTGATGTCATACATGGGTTATAACACAAGGCTTGGAGCCAGACAGGATCACTGTGGAGGTCTGGCTGGCCTTGAGAACGAGATGGGCCTTTTTCCTGGAGACGCTGCTCAGACACTGCATCAAATCTTCACCGACTTTCTTTAATCTCTGCAAGTTTTCCGTCTTCCTGTCACTGTTTGTGTCCACAGCTTTAAAGAACTCCTTTTTTCACATCGCAAAAATATTATTTCAGCTGCCTCGTCGTCTCTCTTTTTCTCACCTGGGCATCATAAAATCTGTCTTTGTTCTTCAAACAGACGAGCTAGTAAATTAAACGTCAGTGCTTTTTTTTTTTTCCCCCACCTCCCCTCTTCCATGTAAGCTCGAGAGGTCAGTGTTATGCATTGTAAGGTTGGAGGTTGATTGGATTGGATTTCACCAGTGTGTGACGCATGGTTCCTTGTGCAGAAAGATTTTTCTTTATTTTTTTTTTGCAGTGTGTGTGTTCACTCATTGTCCAGCAGCAGGGTGTAATGAGTTTACTGACAAAATCAGGCGATTTAAAACACTCTCACTTTATTTCGTTTTTTTTTTAGGTGGCTTGCCTCACTCACATTGCTGCGAACTTCCTCAATGCGGGAAAAGAGGCTAGAAGATGGGGAACAGCTCACGAGAGTATCGTCCCATATCAGGTAAATGTACAGGGTTTCATGACGGTTGCTGTTAATAATAATATTTAAAGTGTATATTTGTATAAATGATGCACATTTGACAGACGTCCTCAGCCAGAGCGACTTGCATTTTTATCTCATTTTATATAACTGAGTAATTAATTAAGGCCCTTACCTAGCAGTGCCAGCTTTTGGTGAACCTGGGATTCGAGCTCACAACCTTCCAATCAGTAATCCAACACCTTAACAAATAAAAATCCATGGAAAAATTAAAGCGATAATAAAACAGTATATAACAATCCAGGACAAATGGTAAGTATGTTAGAATAAAAATGAATAAATAGCAATATTATGTCTTTTCCTAGAGGCCAAATATGGAATTCCTGCCAGTTTTCTTGTGTCCATGTTGAGCAATGTCCCACTCCACAGTGGTGGTTAATATGAAATATCACCAACGGATTTAAGAATCTGTAGTCTTTCATATTTTTTTCCCCCATCCCTTTATCTATTAGGGGCAATATATTCACAGAAACAGTTAGCCACCTCCCCAAGTAAATGCTTATCAAACCAATTTCTGCTCTCTGAGATGCCCCAAGTGCTTGTTCATAAGCATCTAAAATGAAATACTATTAAAATTCACCCAGTCAAATTCTGTGTAAGGTTATCCCAACAAAGATAAAAACATCTTGCACTGAAAGCCAACTGTCTGCTGACTAATTTTATATCAAGCTTGCAGCCATAAAATTTGCTTATACTGATTGAAAAAGTCCCCTACATTGATTTCCATTGCCAGTGGAATGGAAAGCTAGTGTACTGGTATAAAGGGTTAATAAAATGATCCACGTTTAGAAAAAAAAAATTGTGCTCCCGATGTGTTTAATGACGCATTATGAATTTTTATAGGATCTTCATTGTCCATAAGCTCTGGGATTCCATGATATCAGTTAGGAACGATATAAACATTTCTACGTTTAAGGAATTGGCAGAAGCCCTTATCCAGAGCAACTTGCATCTATCTCTTTTGAGCAATTGAAGGTTAAGGGCCCAGCAATGGCAGCATGGTGGTCCTGGGATTCAAGCTCTTAACCATCAGAGCAGGAGTCCAGACCTTAACCACTGAGCTAGCACATCTCTTAGCATTTCTCTGATGCCTGGGCAGCAATTGATCCTAGAGCTTGATGGTAGAATTGAATGTTTTGAGATCGATTGTAGTCCTAATTAAACTTAATAAGCAGCTAATGGAAAGTGAATACTTTTTAAATATTTACTTTTATTTCTTTAGGTGCTTCACTGTAAGGGAATGCTTTTAAAAAAATAATTACTTGATAGCAAATGATTTCAAATTAATCACTACTTTGCTGAATGAATGATTGCTCAGTGACTCCTCACTCTGTCCTTCATCTACTCTTAAATACAAATAGAAGTGTACATATAGCTCAATCCTCACCCAGTACACCCTCTCATTGTTCTTAATTTTCCGTGTGGAATTGGCAGCGCTCTCTTCAGGGTATGTTGTTGTGTGGCCCAGATGTTCACTGTGTGACGGACAGAGTTGTTTGATTTCCTTTTGGTCTTTATTAAAAAAATTTTTAACGGCAGCACACCAAGGGAACAGTACGTCCTTAGAAGCTGCTGTGTGTAGACTTCAGCCCTCGGGACAAGGAACAAGAAATCCTATTCAATGTCCTTCCGTGTCCAAGTACTACCATTCAGTACAGGTGGTGGGGGGAGAAATGCCTCAGCGGCGACTCGGATCAGCGATGGGCATGGCGTATCTGTTGGCTTTGGAGGGGGGAAATAAAAATGAAAAAATTCCCACTGTCTGCAGAGTGGCCCAACAAAGCCGTTCTCCCTTCAAAGCATCTCTGTATTTTGTGCGTCGTTCAGAGAGGCTGTGAGGGACGAGGATATTCTAATGAGTGATGGCATGTGGTGAAATGTAAGATTTACAGCAAGCCCTAAGTCTGACTTGTTTTAATTTCCCTGTTGGCTTTGAGGCAATTCAGAAAAGCTGGTTTGCAATAGCTCCCATATTTCTGTGCAGTGTTGAGTGTTGATGTTTCTTGATCAGACTGCAGCCGCTCTTAAATCATTAATGTCATGCCTATGCACATCAATGTTTTTTTAAATATATTTTTTTATTAATTATTTTTTTATTCCAAAAGAGTCATATAATTGTTTCTACAGTTTCTAGAACTATTTTTCCCTTGACTTTTTACATTTATGGCATTTGGAAGACACCCTTATCCAGAGCATCATTTTATTTATTATTATCATTATTATTATCATTATTATCATTATTATTATTATTATTATTATTATTATTATTATTTTAAATATACAACTGAGCAATTAGAGGTTAAGGGCCTTGCTCAGGGGCCCAGCAGTGGCAGTTTAGTGGCCCAGGGATTCAAACTCACAACCTTACAATCCAAACCCCTAAGCTACCACATCCCCACATTTTAAGCTTGTCCTTGGTGGTACATCAAGGAATGTTTAACTGGATTCCATTTCCAATATTTTAATGATTTAGGAAAGTTAAAGTAAATTCTATAACAAATGCACATGAATCCAGGAATCCTTTAGAGCTTTAATCCTTTTTTCCCCCTCTTTTTGTTTAAATACCCATTATGAAATAAACCACTGGGTTCAGATGAGGCCTAGCAGATGCTCTAGATGCAACTGTTTGATTACTGAATCAATTCTAATGCATTCTAAACAGCAGACATCTGATTGTTGGTTCTTATTGTAATAATCCTAGAGCGTATCTTGACATAAGTCTGACTTTATCTTGTTCTTGTGTGGAATAATTTCCTCACCCCTAACCTCTGTTATCTTATGCAACTCCAGACACACAGTTATGACTGTTACCTTTCAGCAATAAAGCAGATGTTTTATGCATTTGACCTTGTGTCTTGCGCATCCTGTACACACTTTTTTTTGTGTGTGATAGGTCGGCGCCGTGAAAACAAGCCATTAAAATGTTCACACACACTTTTTTTTGGGGTACATTTCTTAGTTTTGACTCCTTATGTTAGTCCTGTGGACTCTGTGTTATTTCATGCTGCTCTGTAAATCAGCAGCAGTGTGATGGAGCAGGTCGCTGTGTGCTCTTTAATATGGGCCATGACTCTGTCCATCTGTCTCCCTGCTGACTGCTTTGGCTGTTCTGCTTTACCTGAATCACAAAGCTGCACCAAGTTACAGCAGTGCGCGTGTTTCTCAACCTGCTCTCTGTAAACACTCAGGGGCTTTAGATCAGTGGCTGCTCTTTTTCAGCCTTCTCTCTCTCTCTCTCTCTCTCTCCCCCTCTCCCCCCCTCTCTCCCTCTCTCTCTCTCTGTCTCTCTCTCTCTCCCCCTCTCTCTCCCTCTCTCTCTCCCTCTCTCTCTCTCTCTCTGTCTCTCTCTCTCTCTCTCTGTGTCAGGCTCTTGCTCGCTCTCTCTCTGCTCTCTATCTGCCTCTCGCTCTGTGTGTGTCAGGCTCTTGTTCTTGCGCTCTCTCTCTCTCTCTCTGCCCATCCATCTGTTTGTCTGTCTGTCTCTCTGTCTGTTAATCTCTCTCTCCCCATGTCTCTTCTCTCTCTCCCTCTCTCTCTCTCTCTCTCTCCCCGTCTCCCCCTGTGTCTGTCTGTCTGTCTCTCTCTCTCTCTCTCTCTCTGTTTCTCTTTCTCTTGAAGTATCTGTGTGAGTGTTGCTGTCATGTCCATGTCTTTATTCTCTCTCTCTCTCTCTCTCTCTCTCTCTCTCTCTCTCTCTCTCATGCACTGGCAGTTCCTGTGAAAGGAAACTGTAAGCAGTTATTGGAGTGTGTGATCAGAACAAGAGTCCTTTTGTGTTGTTCATCTTTGGCTTTGATTTGGATTGTAGTCCCTTTTTCTTTCTTGTGAACTGTTCTTGTTAAATTTTCCAAAAAAAAAGCGCTTCATTTCACGCTCTTGTCCTGTCCATTTTCCTGTCTTTTCCTCATGATAAAATAACTAACATGTGCCCTTGAGTGGTATATTGCTTTCATAAAGCTGTTGGCAGTAAACTATGGTTGCTACACAACAAAATGGACAAAGATGAGGGTGTTTTTAGTGGCTTTAAACTAATAGAACCTGGCACTTCAAAACAGCAGCTTCAAACATGACTCAGCCTCTCAGATATTGGAGACAAATGTAGAATTTTTTAATAAATATTTTAAATGAAAACTGGCCATCGGCGAACCACGACTTGTAGTACTTACTCTTATTCATAACTAAACACCATTGCTATTAGTTTTGCTTTAGTTAATATCGTCAGCTTCTATCAAATAAAGCTGAGTTCATCAATTAAGGTCACAGGAGCAATTAGCAATCTAATCAATTACTACTTTTTAGTTTAAGGGAATGTTCTGCACCCAATTTTAGCTGAAAATATTTTGCACTTTCTTACCGCCCAAGTGATCATGACTTGACCCCCCCCCCCCTCTCTGCAGTGTTTCTATTTGTTGTCAACTCCTAGCCATCACTCATAAAAGCTGTTGTCGTGCTGACAGCCCATTTTATATCCTCACCAACTGTCCTTTCCCTACAGTCTGGGTGAAAGGGTGATGCCTGGGATTGCGCTTTTGTTCTCAAGGCCTAGCCTGGGTTTCCCTACTCCAGCGGAAACATGCTGGTTAAACATGCTGTCTGGGGAGGCTTGTGGGAATCCTATTCTGGAGCGTGGCAGTGGCTTTAAGGGGCACATTTTACCACTCTGGAACTTGTAGTGTCTAAGTTTTGTGTCTTGTCTGCATTCTGGGCCTGCTCTCAACATGCAGCACATGGATAAACAGAAGAAAAAATTGCTTGTGGTAAAATAGATTTAACACAAACCATGTTTTATTTATTTTTTTTTAGTTTTGTCAGTTTAATGTCTAAAATATTAGCTGCCACCATCTGGTTAGAGTTTTTAAGGTCAGTATACTGCAAAATGTGTATTTTTATATTTGTATGTACATTTATTTTTTTATTCATGTACAGTGGATTTGGAAAGTATTCAAATCCCTCCATTTTTTTGCACACCTTGCTGTGCTATAGAGTTCATTTAAATGGACTAAATTGACTTAACTGGCAGAAACCAAGTTTTAGAAATTGTTCCAAAATCTGAAGTCTCTTATAGAGAAGTGTATAGTCACTTTGACAGCAATTGCAGCTTTAAATCTCCTCAGAAGACTATACAAGCTTTGCACATGTGTATTTGGGCTTTTCTTTTATCATCATTCCTTCTGGTAGATCCCCTCAAGCTCAGATTACATGGAGAGCACCACTGATCTATCTTCAGATCTCTCTGGGCATTCGCTTGGCCTCTAAAGAGCATTCAGAGACCCTTCATAAAGCATTGTCCTGGTTGTATCGTATGTCTCTGGATATTTTCATGCAGAAAGATGAACTCAGGAGTAGCTTGCATCTAACGTTTCTACTGTAAATGCCTGATTTCTGAAATCATTGTCCTTCTGAGGATTTCTTAAGCTTTGCTAGAGTGGCTGCTGGGTTCTTGGTTACCTTCCTGACTTCTCTAACATTAGTGGTGTTATTATTACCATCCAAATGACTGGCTCTAGCAAAAGTCCTGGTGATTCCAAACCTCTTCCATTTCACAATGATGAAGTCTGCTGCTGTTCTGGAAACCTTCAAAGCTCTGGAAGTGGTAAGTATACTCTTACCCAGCTCTGTCATGGAGATTTACGTCTGGTTCCTTGGACTTCCTGCCTTGGTTTTTGGTCTGACACGTACTGGGAAGTGTGGGGGCTTATACACGGTCTTTCTAAATCATGCCTAATCAGGTGAACACGCCTCAGATGCACCTTGAGCTATTTGGAATGTCTGAATGCTCATCTGAAGAGAAATTTCAGTTTTTGATAAACTCTAAAATAAATTAATTAATTAAAAAATAAAATCACCAATTCAGATGATTTTAGCAATAGTAATAAGTATAAATAATTAAAAAAAAATGCACAAATAAAATAAATCATTTAATAATAGTGTTGGTGGAGGATGATGAGAGATTATTATTTTTTTAATTTAATTAAATTTTAATAGTAATCTTTACCCAAATAAAATGACTCTCATGCTCGTGGATGCTTTGGCTGCTGGCTTGGGTACATTTCCAGGCTTCATGCCTGTTAATCTCACGCTGAGTCTCTAGTTATGTAAAAGCAGAAAACATTCCATTGTAGAAACAGCAGAAAATCTCCCCTTATTTCCTCTCCTGACTCCTCTGAGCTTTTTGAAAAAAGAGAATAAAACTACAGAGAGAAAACCCTGAGCTCTGTCTGATCCACTCTCTCAGCTCCACTCCAGACCTTTGAACTGACTGAACCGCACGTATACGCATCAGGACGAGGCCAGCGCTTGATGATGCTCAGGCGTAATGCACCGTGGCAGTCTCGGACCTGGAGGACTCTGCAGTGTGGGAATGCTTTTTTTTGTTTTTTGCATCCATAAGCTGAAGAGAGGGACAGAGAGGTGAAGTGGAGACATGCTAGATACATCACTATGATTAGGTGTGAAAAATGTTCTCTCGTTTTTCCATGCACATAGTCAGTGCTGTTTTACTCATAAAGAGTGCACATGAATAACACAGTGTTTTAATGGTGGGAACAACAGTGAAACTGTCATTATAGTCTGTGGGGATTACTTTTTCTTTTTTATGTGTATATATATATATATATATATATATATATATATATATATATATATATATATTTTTTTTTTTTAACATATTGGATTGTACAGCATTGTAGAGCATATCCTTTGTTATATTGCACTGATTGTTTGTGGAATAAGAGCTGGATTATGGACTTTTACAATAAAAAAAAAAGAAATAGCCAAATAAATTAATTTGTTAGATTAATAATAATAATTCAATATTTATATTCAGGAAAGTGTGGTGGTGTTGGAAAACCTGTAAGTGAGGCTGAAATCTGTCGATCCAAAATTTTAAAGTAAAAACACTAAATAAAAATCTGGGATTGATCAAATAAATAAATAAATAAATAAATAAATAAATATATTATTTATTTAACCATGATGATATGGAAATGAATTTAATTGACTTTGTAATCTTACCCAGGCTTTCTGGAAAAATAAGCCTCAGCAGTTTGGTGCAGAAGTTGATCTCCTGAGACTTTCACACTGTAGAAGTCTGTAGATAGTTCATGCAGAATGGCGTGAAAAATCAAATCCAGTGAGCAGTGAATCTGCATGTGGAAGCAGAATTGATGAGAGGTCAGAGGAGTAAGGGTAGACTAGTTCAAGTTGATGACTTTAATCTCCACTCTTTACAGCTGTGGTGAGCAGAAAAGCATGTCATCAGTGTAAAGCAGAAGGACATGCCACTGTCCATGGGTGATCTAGTAGAAAATCAATTCCAAGAACAGCATTCGAATAGGTGTGACGTTAATTTATTCATTAAATTTCCTCAAATTTAGCCATGCGGAGCATGTAAAAAATTCTCTAATTGCTCATTCTTTGTCCAGATGACTGTGCACATTTTCTATATCCGGCAGTATTCCAGCCTGTTCCCCTCCACTTCCATGTTCTGGATCATCTTCTGGCTAGACGTTTGTTGGATGAGCTGTGAATGAAAGGGCCACACAAGCCTCAAACCTTTTGTCTTGCATGAGCCCATTATTGAGCTCTGTTCATCAGTCAGGGTCAGCCAAAGGCTGGAGCAACCAGCCAGCGTGAACCAAACTCCATGTGACCTTTGACCATTTAGATTACACTGAGACAAGAATTCAGTTAGCGTGTGATAATTGCTCGATCTTGTCAGAATGGGAAAAGAACTCAAGAGTGCGTCAAAGTTTAGGCGGAAATTTCTTTCCCGGCAATAAAGCGGACGATTGTAAAGCTAGTCTAGAAACCGGTTTTGATATTTATTGTAGTAGAATAGTTAAACTAGGTCCAGGATTCAAGTGCTTGAATATCTATAAATCCCACGGTTTAAAGTTCTCCTTTATGACAGATTTCTGTCATTGTGATCTTATGGAAGACATTTCAGATGTGGTTAAGGGGCGGGGCTAAGTCGAACCGCAAAGCCTTTTTCATAGTAAAGCATCTTTCACATAATTTACTTTACCGCCGCATTTCATGCACATTAGCTTCAATGGGATTTGTGGCACAGAGGCAAAGCGGAGTTCAGGACTTCATACACAGAGTCACGGAAAGTTCAAATGTCTTCGACTTTTGTGTGATCTCCCAGAAGCAAGCCCCTGTGAGCAGCAGGCATGGTTTGGTTATGCTTGGACTTTTTGTCAGTTCAGCAAAGCTTAAAAAGCAACAACAGGAGAGAGAGCAATAAAGTGACACTGACCTTTCACATGGCGTTTAAGTTAAATAAAAGCAGCTGTTTTCATGCCTTCATTATTTAGTAGTAGTTGTTTTCATGCCTTTGAGTGTGATCTTGGAACAATTCAGTCGGCTCATCGCTATCGATGCTGAAATCCTTAAAATGAGTAAGCTGCAGATATTACACATTTGTGGAATTACTTTTAAATACATTCATTGCTAACCAAATAGGACAATACAGTGTATGCATTTTACACAGTAAATTTTTATTTTGGTAAATAAAATAACGCACTAGCATTCCATCCAGGGAGAATTCCTGTTTCATATTCAGTGTTGCTGGGATACAATACAGATCAAGCGAGATGCTGGGGCTCCACCACCTCCATTACTTGGACCAAACTTAGGTAATGCTTGCAGACTGGCCGTGTAAATATTAAATGCATCAGCAGCATTATTACACCACAAGCCCATCAGTATATCAGTTTGGAAATGGACATTTTCTGTAATAGTATGCAGTAATCAAAGCAGAAATGATATTAAATTCCATCATTTCATTTACATAACCAGGCACAGTAGTTGTACTGAAATGTTTTGCCTGGTGTTCATTTGGGTTTTTATCAGGTTATTGTTTTTGTATTTTTTCTACTTTTATGGTAATGGCACAGTCAAACACGGACAGTAATCCAAGCTCAGAATCAAACCTAGAATGAGACAACAGTGCCATACAAAGAACAGACCTTAAGAATGGAATCTCTAGATTTTAAAACGTCTGTAGACAGAGAAAGTTTCCTCAGCAGGACAAACCTCTCCATGGATCTGAGTTATGTTTATGACCTGGAATTGAGTTTGTATTCTCTTGCGCCATCATGGCACAGAAGTGGATTTGATTAAAAAAAGTTGAAAAATCTGTACTTTAGATGGGAAGTTTTGTGAATCTTGGGGCCCTGAGTGTTTTTTGCCAAGTGATGCAACATTTTTCAAATAAACCAATCCACCATGCCCTTACTATAAACTGTCCAGCAAACATACCTGTGGTCTCCTTTTAAAAGAGAACTTGGAGTTTCGGGTTTTGATTGTTGAAATTTGCTTTAAAACAGTGAGTTGAATATACACCCATCAGCCATAACATTATGACCACCCGCCTAATATTGTGTTGGTCCCCCTTTTGCTGCCAAAACAGCCCTGCCCTCTCATGGCTCATGGGCTCCACTAGATCCCTGAAGGTGTGCTGTGGTATCTGGCAACAAGATGTTGGCAGCAGATCCTTTAAGTCCCGTAGGCTGCAAGGTGGGGTCTCCATGGATAGGACTTGTTTATCCAGCACATCCCACAAATGCTTGATTGGATTGAGATCTGGAGAATTTGGAGGCCAAGTCAACACCTTTTTGCTTTGTGGCATGGCGCATTATCCTGCTGAATGAGGCCACAGCCATCAGGGAATACTGTTTCCATGAACGAGTGTACATGATCTGCAACACTGCTTAGGTAGGTGTCAAAGTAACATCCACATGGATGGCAGGACCCGAGGTTTCCCAGCAGAACATTGGCAAAAGCATGACACTGCCTCTGCCGGCTTGCATTCTGGTGCCATGTGTTCCCCAGGGAAACGATGCACACGCACCCGGCCATCCACATGATTTAAAAGAAAATGTGATTCATCAAACCAGGCCACCTTCTTCCATTGCCCATTGTTGGTGCTTTTAGGGATCAGCATGGGCATCTTGACTGGTCTGCGGCTATGCAGCCCCATATGCAACAAACAGCGATGCACTGTGTATTCTGACACCTTTCTATCAGAACCAGCACAGAACAGTAGCTTGTCTGTTGGATCGGAACACACGGGCCAGCCTTCGCTCCTTATGTGCATCAATGATCCTTGGCCGCCCATGACCCTGTCGCTGGTTCAAATCCTTACGCTGCTTCTAACACATCAACTTTGAGGACAAAATGTTCACTTGCTGCCTAATATATCCCACCCACTAACAGGTGCCATGAGGAGATAATTCACATCACCTGTCAGTGGTCATAATGTTATGGCTGATCGGTGTATAGTAACAATGATGATGTTTAAACAGTGATATTTCGACCTGCACATGGGGCAAGCAGGATATTTATGCCATGTAACGTGACGATATATGAGAAGCAGTGTCATGGCTAGTTTGATATGTAATAGAGTACATGATGTTTGTATCTTTAGACGTATATGCACTTTTATCCTGCACATTTATCAGTCCATCCCAGAATGCATTGATTTATATTTCATTGGCTCATTTTAAATTAATTAGTCATAAAGACCCATTTATTTCTTATGTGGAAGGGAGCTGAAACTTATTATCAGCAGTAGAGGGTGCAGATGTACCCACTGCATCTATCTGTTTCGGAGAGAATAACAGCACAGAGCCTGCTTGTAATGTAATAGAGTAAATTTCACGCTCCTTTACATTTGTGCACACAAACCTCCGTCTCCGCTAATGGCCAGTGCAGAGCACCTCCATCACAAAGCCTCAAAACGGCTCCAAAAAAGGTGTTTGGTTCACCACTTTTGTTTGTTGTGGATTTGGAGGCTTTTACTTGTAAATTGATGTAATGGATTTATTTTATGCCTTTCATGCAACAGCTTTTGCTGCGGATTGCTTGGGAGTGTGCACTGTGTTCCTTATTCATGTTTTTTACAGGCTGCAAGGACACACACACACAGAGCACAGTGATACAGTGTATGGCAAGAAAGCTGGAATTGAGAACAATTTAGTGCTATTTGACATATGACAGGCTTATTATTATTATTATTATTATTATTATTATTATAAAACTCTCTGGACTTGCTAGATCACACTCCACTTTTGTGCAGCGTCACACCAGCCTATCAACATCCCCAAGTCGATCCTTTTACATTAACAGATTAGAAAACAGCAGCACTAACATTTAAAGAAAAAATCTTTATTATTAAGAGCATACAAAAAGTCAATGGTAATATAACGAGCAAAAAAAAAAAAAGTCGACTTAAATACAGTGGACAAAATCCAGAAAAACACAAAACAGCAGCTGAGCAAATGTGTAGAGTGTGAGGGATATGATGTGTGTCAAAAATACAAAATACAACAAAAGTGAGTGTACAATTGTAGTTTTACTGTTTTGGGACCCCGTGCAAAAAATCATAATTGTTTTTATCCATTTGTAGTTGCATTTAATGATGTGGAATGTACATGAAATGAGTTACTTCCTGTTGTTACTTGCATTACGGCTATAAACAGTTGCTTCCTCACCAGCTTCATGTTCATGTATCTTCAGTTACCGCTTTGTAATATGCATAAAATATGATAAAGATAAGTAACTGAATTAACAAGCTGGACTTTTCAGGTGCCACGACATCCAAGAATTATCGATAACACCTCGATGTATGAACAGAGAACTGAAGAACGATGGTTGGTGTGTCGAGCCTGAAGTGGACGTGCTTGGCGAGGTTGTTTTTTTTTGTGTGTGTGTTCTGTTTAACAGAATCTGTCCCCAAATAGGAAAATCGCTCGAGCCGATCTGATGACAGAAGGAGTAATTGTGTTTGATGGTGTTCCATGATAGTTAGACCTCGCCCTCCGGCTAGTTCCCACGCGGCTCGCTCTGGCATCGGCGCTTCAGTAGACCCCTCGTGGGCGTTCTTCTTGTTTTGTTCACCTTGATTTTCATTTGTTGTTTACGCTGCCTCTGTGACTGCTCATCCCAGCCTGGAAATGGATCACAAGCTTGAGCGCATCTCCACTAAACACCAAAGTTGTGTACCCACGTTCAGCCACATTCCCAAACGACACCGGGACCTTTCCGGGAGGCAGTTAAAGGAGCAGGTTTAATGAACGTGCAGTGGAAAATCAGACAATTAGCCATCTATGTTTCGGCTCTGTTTGATACTCACTATCCTGTGTTAAACTTTAAAAAAAAACAGCTAATTTTCCTCCCGGTTATCACCAGCGTGGTATTTTTTCGAAGCAAGTGCACGTTTTCAGATCTGTCATTTGACCACAAAATATTTAAACCCCAAGATCTGAACTAATTCGGGAACAATTTATCCTGCCACAAAAACTAGATCCAGACACATGAGGTTATTTATTACTTATATGAGACAAAGTCAAAGATTAAAAAAGAAACATCTTGATGCGAGTCAAGATTTGAAAGAGGATCTGCCTATTGTCTGCTTCTGTATGGCATCGTAATGTCTTGGACACTCAGAGGCAGTGGACTCTCAGGGGAAGAAAAAGCTCCAAATCTAGAACCTTCTCTAGTCTATTTGAAAAGGTTGCATACTAGAACCTTGTTAGGACAAAGTTTCTCAAGAATGTGGACTTGCCTTATATAGAGGAGAAATGAAAAAGTGGTGATGTGCTTCATTTTTTCATGTTTTTCTTCATTTATTGGTCCAGGGCTTCAAGACAAAAGATGGATACATTATTGTGGCTGCTGGGAATGATCATCAGTTTGTCAAAGTGTGCAAAGTAAGGAGGATCCTCTCATCTTTCTAATTTCTTGATAGTAAGCATGATTTGCTTCATCTCCTAGTCAAAGCATATCCACTCAATTTAAGCTGTAAATACAAGTATCCACTTCATCAGACCATTATCCCTGCCTTGGCTCTTTCTGTCTCTCTTTCTGCCCACATCCAGGTCCTGAACCTGAACGAGCTAGCAGAAAATCCCAAGTACAAGACCAACACGCTACGAGTCCAGCACCGCAAAGAGCTGCTGCAGCTCCTGGCTGAGAGGTAAGCAGACCTTCTCACGCATCAATTCAACCTGCTAGCCAAGGAACACAAAAATGACAAGCGCACCACAGGCATTCCTCAGTCCAGATGTTACAGCTCTCTCTTTCCTCTCCGAGAGGTCACGGCCCTCATTAAAGCTGTATCTGTGTTTCCTCTCGGCGCTCGGAGTGTTCGAGCTGAGGAAGTAGGCTGGTGTTCCAGACGCAGGCGTGTCACGACTGTAAGCGTCAGCTCATTGTGTTGAATAAACCTCAGCACGGCCACCTACAGAAGGAGCAGACCGCACACTCAGAACAGATCCACAACTATTTCAGTGTGTACAAGATGCTAATTTGAACAGGGACAAATAAAGTTTGACACGCAACTAAAGGAGGGATCCGTGTGGGTTACTCAAATTCTGAGAAGTGATTTTAGGATTCGGGTTTGGTATGTTCCGGTTAGATTGGTCAGACGATTGAACGGCAATTCACAAGTCATTCCAGAAACTCAAATGATGGAAAGTCAAGATTTTGGCTTCTGATCATCACTGGGGAAAAAAAAAAATCTCTCAGCCATTTCAGTTATTTAGACTCTTTAGTCCATCGTATATTTATCACTTTAGTTTATTTTTATATTTAATTGTGCAGTGGAACTCTGGGAACACAGCTGCACCTCAGTTCAATTGTGTCTTGCTTTTATGTTGCATCATATCACATTTGACAGCAAAGAAGGAAATTTCATTGTTTTCATCATTTGGTGTACTTGAAGCAAACATCTGTGAATAAACTCAGTGGTCTGGATTAGGGCTGGGTGAGATAACAAATGTATCATGAAGCCATTTCTGTGATGTGTAACGTATAACTGTGGACAAATAGATTCACTGCCAGCTAAACAGTAGTTTTAAAAAAGTGTCACTAAATTACTTGAAACTGAAAAGTTAATAATTAATTCATTAAAATTATAATAAAATTTTTCAAATTTAAAATTATACAAATTAATACATTAATTTCAATGGACAATGCTGAATCTTTAAATTTATGAAATTATAAAGGCATATAAATCAAAACCTGTACTGTAACTATTTAACCTTCTACTGCGTGCCTTGTGAAATAATAGATCAAAAATATTTGTTCTTGATTATTTATTATTATTAGGGTGGACAAGACAGTGGTGAGACCGGCCATGCTGTATGGTTTAGAGGCAGTGTCACTGAGGAAGAGACAGGAGTCAGAGATGGAGGTAGCAGAGCTGAAGATGTTGAGGTTGGGAGTGATGAGGTTGGACAGAATTAGGAATGAGTACATCAGAGGGGACAGCTCATTTTGGACGTTTGGGGGACAAAGTTAGGGAGGTCAGATTAAGATGGTTTGGACATGTCCAGAGGAGGGAGAGTGAGTATATTGGTAGGAGAATGTTGGACATGGAGCTGCCAGGCAGGAGGCAAAGAGGAAGGCCAAAGAGGAGGTATATGGATGTAATAAATGAGGATATGAAGCTAGTGGGTGTAAGTGTTGAGGATGCAGAAGATAGGGATAGGTGGAGAGAGATGATTCGCTGTGGAGACCCCTGAAGGGAAAAGCCCGAAGAAGAAGATTATTATTATTTATTTATTTTTATTCTTTTATTTATTTTTAAATTTTTTTAATTTTTATTTATTTGTTTTTAGATATAGAACACTTGGGGTGGCAGCATCATGTAATAATGGAATTATATTATTATTATTATTATTATTATTAAGAGGTAAAGAAGCGAGTGCAGGCAGGGTGGAGAAAGGTGTCGGGAGTTTTATTATTTATTTATTTGTGTTGGTGATACAAATTCAAGAAGTGGATGTTACCCTGACACTGCACCATGGAATAGAGAATTCAAATAAAAATGAGCTACCAAAAAATAAATCGGTGAAATTATATTGTCATATAATTGATCACAACAATATAATATCCTCAACAATTATCCAGGACCACCAGTTCTCAATTCTGGGGTTCTGACCTCAAGAGAGGCGTGTTGAGTCACAGATTTTTTTTTTTTTTTACCAGTTACTCTTTCTAAAGTACTTGAATGTACATTCATGTATAATTGATTTATTTAAGTATAAATCAAACAGATCATTATTGTTACAATCATCTTTTTATTCAGTTCCTTATAAATCAGTATACCAGCAGCACACTACAAATAAAATCAAATCAAAATAAAAGTAAAGTCTATGTTCCTGGTGTCTAGTCAGAAACCCTACAGAATATATTTCGATGCAATATATTGTCATGTGTCTATAATCTAACCTGCACATGGGTATTGATTGATGATTATTAAATGAATACATTTTATAATCATATTCTATATTGTGTTTGTTTATAATATTTAGAGATATTTGCTTTGCTTTTGCTTTTAGAAATGAATACACCACACAGCAATGCACACGGACTGTGATGTTTTTGGTGAACATCCGGCTTCACGAACCCGACTAATCCAGCAGACGCTACCATTTGCTAGCACTTATTTATGGGCCGCAGGGTTCAGCGTCCTTGTGTCCTTGTGTGCATCAAATCAAACTAACAGTGTAGGTTGGTTGTAACAGCAGAGATGAGCTGCGTGCCTTCAACTACATCTCCTGACTTTGATAAGCTGCAGTGCGACAAACAAGCCCAGTCTCATTAGACCTGGTGAACACAGAGAGCTTGCAGTCGTGGACCCTGACACGCACGGATTCATAAAACACATTGCTTAACCTGTAAAGAACCTGTGTGTGTGTTCATTCTTCGAAGTATAACTATTAAATGTGATGTGATGCGTTTTTTTTCCCTTAATCTTTAAATATGAAAGTGAGTGAGTCTGAATTTACAGTAATGCAATGTGATTTTTAAAGTGGAACTAATTTCCACTAGGAATTCTTGCAAGGTTTTGGAAGCCGTAAAATCAGGTCACTGGCCAAGAAAAGATTAAGATAAGAGCTACTGATTTATTGGAAAAAGTCAGTCTTGGACACATTTACTCAAAAAGATTCTATATGATGGTAATTTTTTAACTGAATGAGCCAGCAAGCATGTGTGGAACCCGACTTTCCCTGTCTAAATATTGCCTTAACTTAGACTCCCCTGGTCATTGCAGACTTTTTGCTTTTAAAGAACACATTTTCCTCAACAGATCTTTTTTAGTGGCACTGCTTAGGGTTTTATTCATTTTCATCTTCTGGAAAATGCAGTACTGTATATACAGTTGAGGGTTGGTGGGTTCTGGGTCCCTCTGTGTAGCAAGCGGTCAGTAGGAAAAAGACTACAATTAGTCAGTAATAATAATTAGTAGGATGAAGATGATATTCTGGGGATACCAATGAAAATGTTTCTTAATGGCTTCATCTACAAAAGTTGTAAACCTCAATTCAGTTCTATTCTAGGAACCAGACTCAAAAGGGAACCTCATCCTCATCTGGATGACACCAGAGAGTGATTTATAGATCCCTTCTATAAGTGTATACTGTAGTCAGTAGTGCTAATTGTTTTAATAGAAAACTGAGGATCATCAGTGTTTTAACTTCAGGTTTGTCGGATCTGGTTGAAGTTCAATGACTGACACGAGTATAAACAGTTCTTGGCAATTATAGTCTCGAGGCTGTCCAAGGAAGAACATCCACAGCCATCTTCAGTCTGATTTGGTGTCAGCCTGGGCCAGCAGCAGAGAGTTAGGAAAAGTCCATGCAAAGTGAAGCATTTGGATGGATCAGGCAGATCCTGGGAGCAAAGAAGTCAGAAGTTAAACCTGTAGCATGCACTCATTACTCTCTCTCTCTCTCTCTCTCTCTCTCTCTCTCTAACACTCTCAGGTTCTCTGAGGAGTCTACAGCTAAGTGGCTGAGATGTTTCGAGGGCACCGGAGTCCCCTGTGGCCCCATTAACACCATCCAGCAGGTGTTCTCCGACCCACAGGTCAGCCTCATCCCTGTTAGCGAGTGTCACTCACAATCTATTCACACAGCTATACAATCCTTTCAAAAAATGCAACGATTTCAAGCTTTGCAAAAGTGTTTTTGTGCCCCCACCCCCCCAAACACTTCCTACAAAATGTTGGCGTCTAGCATCACTTCGGAGTTGTACTCTAATATCTATTATCTTAAATTGGCACCAGACCTGCGCTTCGGTAGAAGATAGTGTTTCCTGCCACTTATTATTATTCCAGCAGTCAGTGAAGCAGGATTAGAGGGAGTAAGAGGGAGTCACTTCCCTTCCTTTCATCCACGTTAGTTGCTAATAGAATCAAAACAATGAAACACCATTAGACATACTGGCCCCCAGTGGGTGTAATTGGGTACCGCTGGAATGTGAACCTGTGCACATTAACTCACGCCTGGTAGTTTAATTCTGAACACATGCTACGGAAAGTGAATTTACTGATTTCTACGAAGCCTCATTGGCATATTGAGGTGTATGCCCGAGGCAGAGAGATAAAATATTGAAAGAAAAAAACGAGCCAGGAATGATGGGGGTTGAGGAGGGGTGCAGGAGTTTTTGTTTTATTTTATCTTTGTTCCTGATAGACTTGATGAGAAACACTCTTCCTCTGGGACTTTTTGTGTAGCCTTTTATTTTTTGCTTTTGCATGTGGTTTCCTTCACTTAGATCCACACACTACCCCTGCACAAGGACGAGCGCACAAACATGATGCTAATTCTGTAGCTGTAAAGGCAGCTCATGACACACGGCAGACTTGCAGTCCTGCGTTCCAGTTTATAAAGAGTAAAGGAACAACAGCATATGGCAGAAACGTGTAATAAACAAAATAGCAAAAGACATGCAATTATGTGACAGGATACAAAGCTTTCTGTGCTTTTTCACCCAGCCTTTTACAGCCGAAGGCGAAGGATGCATGAATTAAACCTAAGATTAGGAAGATGAAAAGGAATGAAAGCATCAATGAAATTAACCCATGAAAGAAAAAAAAAATCGGCTTGACTTGTTTTTGTCTAAAGCGTTCGAGTGGATAGTCGTTACCGTCATATGTGATGGAACGGTAAGATGAGTCAGTTAGTAGGGTTACTATTGAGGACCATGGTGTAACATGATTAAAGCTGGTTTCTGGAGGATGTTTATCCAAAATCAGTAAGCTGTAAAAATTCCACAGGACTCTTTATTTATGAAGTAAGGAATAAAATGAAACAGGGGTGTGCTGTTAGAGGAAAGTAATCAATGACAGGTTTGTAGCAATTTTGCTCCTCACTAATGATTCCGTTCAGTTTTATATGTGTAGCATTTCAGTGGACATTGTCACCATCCACTTTACTGGAATATATAAATTCTAGAGGATGTATATTTTCGATGTAAATCTTTATTCCTATAGAGCAAGCCAGACCCTAGGGTCAAGGAAAGACTCTTTGAGACGAAATTATGATGAAAATGAATCTGACTCGAAAGGATAACTGTGATTATTTTCCTTTATTACACAAAAATGATTCATTCATAGTTCCCTGTGAAAGCCAAATATGCAACAAATAATACAAAATGGTCAGTTCTTTATGGACAAAAAGAAAACAATTACATTATTTATTTTACCACAAAAATAAGCCTAATTAATGTGCCTATGTGTTCAACATTACAAAAACATGAATGACTTTTTATCATCCAGGTACTAAAGCAAAGCATTTATTATCTTACTCCTTAGAATTGCTGCAACAAAGCAGCTCCCTGTACTGTTCACTATTGCCTTCAAAGTCTGTCTGTCTATCTAAACTGTGCTTCAAATTAAGAGTCCTCATAGTGACTATAACATGCAAAAAGCCAAATAATAAGAGGACAAATGTCTAAATACTGTAGACACACAATAACTAAGGATAGAATTAATGGTAAATGATAAGTTTAGACTAGTTATCACTTCATTTCTTTTCATCTCAATTCAATTTATTTGTATAATGACAATGGACATTGTCTCAAAGCAGCTTTACAGAATTATAGAAAAAGTTTGAAGTTATTTATCTCTATCATTTGTCCCTAATGATCAAGCCTGAGGCGACGGTGGTGAGAAAAAAAACTCCCGGAGATGTTATGATGAAGAAACCTTAAGAGACTCAGAATGCTATGAAATTTTTCCTTAATAGCTACAAATGAAAGCAATAAAGTCATCCTCTTACCTCTTATTGTCTCCAGTGTTTAAAAAGATGGCAGGGGGAGAATGGAGGTCATGTTAACAAGGCTCTTCCTGAGACTGCTGCAAAGCTCTGGTACTGGGGTCTCCTTATATCTTGATAATGTATTAGCATGAGTGCATCGATCTAAACCTGTGATTTGAATTAAACTGGTTCTACAGTCAGAGCTGCTATTACAGAAAATGACAACACCTTCTGACCAATCCCATTTGGGATTTCAACAGTATAAGTAGCTGAGGGCAGCACAGGTGAGCCATGCTGGTCTCTTGAACACCCGAGCTGGAGGAAAGAAAATGGCTGAGATCAAGCAGATCAGGGACAGAAACTACCAGAAGCCAAGACACAGCAATATTCTGATAACTCTTCATTGATCATTTCACATAATACTGCAGCATTGCTGTTTTCACTAAAGATCTCATTACCGAATCATTTGTTATGAGATAAAGCAGGATTTTTGTAGACAAACGCCGCATAACGCAGTCTGTGTCAGTGCAGGCGGATGTATCCCAAGAAACGCCCAGGAAAATTCTGTCAGCTGCCAATAATGACTGCATCTGGTGAAGGTCTGTTAGAGCCTTATTCAAACCTGCCCCGAAGGAAATTATCCAGCAAACGTGAAGATCAAGCTGAGACGATGGTTCAGAGGAGGGACAACACCAGTGGCAGAAAGAAAACCAGATGGAGAAAAAACTGAAAGAGGGAGGAGGTTAAGACTGTCGCAAGGTCGAGATAAAGATGAGTCCAGGACAGAAATAGAGGCTCGGTTGACGTTTCCTAAAAAGCAGTGGACTTGATTCACTGATCTACTGGGTTATCATTATGAATCATTACATTTTGATACGCGCCATCATGAAATGGAAACTCCAACAATAACTTTGACAAAATGTTGCCATTATTCAGGAAACATGTTCTGAAATATCATGCTGAGTAAGTGACACTTTGAAATCCCACTATAAGTCAGATCAGTTCCTCTGTACGAGACAGCCTATAACTCAAGGTGCTTCCTTAATAACTCACGCATGTCATCTCTCTAAGGCCAGCGGTGATAAAGTGTTGACCATGAACTTAAGTATTATTCAAGATTTGGCTTCTGTCAGATCAGGACTTTTGGTTTGTTTGCATTTTATGTCACTTGGTGCTTCCACAGGCTGTGTGCTATATGAGTAACTTTTCTGTAGAGCAACGCACTTGTCCTCAGTAGTGTGTAAAATGTTGAGAGTTGTATTTGGTTTTGATCTAAGAAAAGAGTTCCAAACCTGAAACCTGATCTTCTTTCTTATGTACATATTGAGACATGTGAGATGATTTACATTTAGTGATGCTCACAGAACAAACAACAAAAATGCCAAAATGAATACTAGATAGTGAAATGAATACTAGATGGTGAAAGCTCATGGCAGTGGTGGCTGAAGTTCTTAAGGCTCTGGGTTGTTGCTCAGTGGATCGAGGTTCAAGCCTCAGCACCACCAAGCTCCACTGCTGGGCAATTTGAGCAAGGCCCTTAACCCTCTCTGCTCCAGGAGTGCTGTAACAGCTGCCCCTGCACTCTGGCCTCAACTTCCTCAGCTGGGATATGCGAAGAAAAGACTTCCACTGTGCTTTAATGTATATGTGTTGACGATAAAGGCTTCATGCCCTCAGTTCAGTTCTTCTAAAGTAATACAACTTAGCCACCGGAGACCATCAGCTATCTTTAATGCACACAAACTTTTCTTTTTTTTCTCTACTAATTGAATAGCTAGTCTGAAAACAACTGAATCCATAAATTCAAATAATTGAATTACTTACAAATATGAAAGAATTTAGTCCAAATTTGAATCATAATTGTGTATAATTGCAACAAATTCACAGTCAGTGTATAAAACTGCAGTAGCTTTTATTAGCAATTATACAATGTGAAACAGGGGAGAGTCTTAGTGGCTCTTGTAGGATATGAGCATTTCCTTATAGCATTTTTTTTTTTTTACAAATATACTGTAAATTGAAGCAAATTACAAATACGTTTGTATTCAGCTTGTAAAATAAGGCCTTCTTTTTCCCTCTTCTTCTTTTCCCTCGAGGATAGCAGATATAAACAATTAATAATAATTCCAACCTCATACTTTTTCACCCAAGACCACAAGAAGCTGCTTCACTCACTTGTGTGAAGAACAAACCACCTTATAAAATATCCTCATTCCCTTAATAGTCCAAGCATTTTTTTTTTATTTCATGTCAGGAATCACCGTCAAGGAATCTTCCAGCCATCAATGTTTTGGGCTTTTGTTTCCATTTGATTCTAGGGATAGGCCAGTCTCTTTATGTGTAACTACACAATGCAAGACATCATCATCCTCTTATCTGTTTGCTTTGGGTTACATTTTTGGTATGTTTGATCCATTTCTAGCATCTTATGGCTTATTCCACCATTTGCTGCTGTTCTGTCCTGTATCACCTTTCTGGTGAATGAAGGTGGGCGTGTGTGTGGGTATATGTATTTATATGTATATAAACAAAATGGTAAAAAAAAAAAAAAAATCTCCTCAACATGATCGACCAGAGAACCCAAAGGAAAACCACATGGACACCAGGAGAACATGTGGAAATCCACACAGATAGAAACCTGAGCTCAGGACTAAACCAGGGACCCCGGAGCTATGAGGCCACTGTGTTGCCTGTTTTTTAACATTCATAAAATTTTATCACAAAATCAGTGATCTCCTTGCATTAATAACCAGGTTTGTTTTTAATATATAAAGAAAGAAGTTTGCAGATTAGCTGCAATAACTTTTACAAATGCAAAGATATTTGGTGTACAATTTACTCATTTTTGTCTTGTGTTAAGGTGTCTCCCCAACACCCCATCCGAATAAATAAATAAAATAATTACACCAAACCACAGCTTTGTGGTTCCTCTGGAGCTCAGGAAGTTAAATCTTGAATATTAATACAGACGTTTCTTGGAAAGAAGAACACTTGCTTTATTGTGCAAAAGAAAGAAAGAAACACAGGCTTGGGGGGAAAAAGCATGTTTGGATTCATCAAAATTCATTCATCTTGATTTTGCTATCCAGCTTCAACCGTTCAATCTCATCAATTTCACATAGCGTCTGATGAAACCCTGCGTTTTGTCCTCTTTTTCCTATTACAGACCGACAAACGGGTCCGGCTTAGAATGTGTAAACATAAAAACTCTGTGAAAAGTATTCACATCCAACAATAACTTTCGTAATGCTTGCTTATTTTTGCAATTTTTTTTGTCTAGCATGAAAGAATGCCTCCTAAAAGTTTGTGTTGATGTTTCATATCCCATAACTCCCATAACATAGCATTGAGGCTCTGTTTGAGGCTACATGTACAATGAATGTTTTCAGCTTCTTCTTTTTTTTTCTTTTTCCAATCATCTCGTCTTTCGATCGTCTTGTCTTTGTTCCTAGCGGTTGTTTACAAATGAGCTGGTTATCAATTATCATTGCTGCAAGCTAAACACACGGATCTGGTCCACACAGATACATATAAATATTAATATTATTAATGCACTGTTGCATAAGGTGACACCCACCAAAGCTGGACTTGATTATAATAGCTAAAAGATGTGAAAATATTATAAATTTTCATAAATTAAAAGAAGAAACTATGTGCTTCAGTAGTTAATAAAAATGTTAGTGTGTGTTTGTGTGAAAGGGACTTTTGTTCATTTACTTGGACTTATTTGCTTATTTCCCTTTCTATTAAAGTTATTTTATCAACTATTTCCTTTTCTTGAATCTTGTATCGGCTGTTTAACATTTCCAAAGCTAATATTTTCACCTTTAATTCGGACAAATAAATTACTTTTCATCTTTCTGTGCTTTGCAACATTTGGAAAGAATTTTCAGATCATTCTTTTTCCTGATCACTTAGCTGGATTAATAACTTTGTATTTCAAGCAATTTAGCATGAATCTTGCTTGTTTTTACACTAGCTTAAATGCAGCATGCAGCAATCAGACACGTGAGGCACCTATTATCTATAGTCTGAATGAAAATGGAGCACAATTAGCCAAATAATAACACTTTGAAGGGCTGACAAAGATTTTAAAGCTTCAAGTTTGCTGCCTTATTCTTTGCCTTCGACTCTGCTGATGGTAGAGGAACTTTCATCCAGCTGCTCACAATAACAGATAATTACTGACCTTGGTGTCTCACAGCAGATTTTTCCTACAACAGTTAGCAACCAGCAAGATTTGTCTAGGCCCCCATGGACTTTCCATTGCACCCGTATGACCTAACATCCAAGCAGTAATTTCACATATATTACAAGCACTACTGACTTTCAATTGTGTCAATACATTTAGTGGATGTTTCATTCTCAGTGTATGCTAGCTTGCCCATCATGAAAGTTGATATTCCAGTGTGCTACCAGTCCCATGTTTTGTTTGGCCAAATAGCTAACATAACACATGGTGACCTAGTTAAGTTCATTTGTACAAAGCAAAACAAATGAGTATGTGATCATTATCCTCTTCCAACAAAGTTTCTATATAGCATTTGTGAGGTCAGGCCCTGATGTCAGGCAAGCAGGCCTGGCTGACAGTTAGCATTTTCAGTTTACCTAGAAGGTTTTTATCGGTTCCACTTGGCAGACCATGTCATCATGGTCAACAGTTGTATGGGATATAAAGGTTGTCTGTTCCTACAGTTGAGCTACTATGGCACAAATTGAAAAAGTTGATGCTGGCAATGATAATGCTGTCAGAACACACTGTGCTGTGCTGTGTGCTGTGTAACTGTAGACTAATCAGAGTGCCCATGCTGACCCCTGTTCACCACTGAAAGTGCATACAATTTGCCTTTGTGAATCAGAACTAGATCATGAAGCAGTGGAAGAAGATGGCCTGGGGCAGAAGGCTCTGTTGATAAACCATATGTCCTGGCATTTATGTGGCTCTTTCTTTGACACATTCCACCTTCCTAAACATTTTTGCTGACTAAGTTAACCCCTTTGTGGCAACAGTATTTCCTAGCTGCACTGGCCTCTTTTAGTAGGTTATAGTGCCCTGCAGAGTACCCACTATCTTTGAGAACTGCACATTTGCTTGGCTAAAATCCCACCTTTACGTGCCATTGTAACGAAATCAACAATGTTATTTACTTCACCTGTCAGTGGTAATGTTATGGCTGGTCTGTGTGTGCGGCTATTCGCATCCCACATCTATTCCAGTTCCTTCAGCCCCTGGTAGTCGTCAGTCTTCTCACACACCCTCTTTCTTATGTTTCTGTCGGCTGGGTTTGCCATACCCATCAACTCTCATCTTCAGCTCCATGTATATATGTTTGTTGAATAGCCAGCAGCTGCTTGTCACTCTGGACCTTAAAGTCCCCCAGGATCTTAGGTCCACAGCTGTCCACAGTGTATCCCGTTGGCAGTTTTCTGAGATATTTTCTCTTCCTCCTCATCAACTTTTGTCTTCTGCTTCCTGAGACATGCTATTAGCAGTTCATCCTGAGGGACCATCTTCCTGATGTATTCATTAATGCTACTAGTTTCTGTCTGGATAGTGTTTTTGAAACTTGTTATTTTTAATGTCTCCTGGTGCTGGGTTATAGGTGGAATCCCCCATGCATTGTGATGAGTTTTTGTGTCGTGACATCAGTGACCTACATCATCTCCTGTGGTCAGCTTACTGTTACAGCTGGATATCTGATGAATAGTAGGGCATACATATAAGTGGCTCAGATCTTACTCCTACTGTTTGAGCTAGATTCTCAGCACCTGTCTTACCCTCTGGAGGTATTCGGTGGCAGCTGATTTCCTTGTTCCCTTTGGTCTGCGGAATACGAACATACTTGTAGCAACTCTAAATTTGTGCCTTCTGGTATCTCCTTTTTTTTTTTTTTTTTTTTTTTTAATTTCTGGGCACCTTCTGTCACTGCTACCAATCACTTATCCAATCCAAATGACACCCTGACATCCTTTCTGTAGATACTCATTAGGTGGATGAATTGATGTCTTGTTCACTCTTGGTGTACAAATTAATTTCTTCAGTGTACAGGACATGGCTGATTGAGATACTGAATCTATATTCGTATCTTTTCTTTGCAACGATCTGGCTCAAGTAAATTGGTATATGTTGTACTCAACAACTTGCTTCCAGTATTTGCCACAGCCATGCTGAGTTCTTGATGAAGTTTATCAGTGCATTGCTAGCCTTGTATAGTGCCAAGCACATTAGTGTCTATTTGTGGGGCACTTATCTATCATCCAGTAGCTAGTGTTAGGCTGGTATGATGCTTGAGAGGAGCTTTCATGTTTTGACAAGGCAGGTAATCGCCTGGTAGTTTGAAGGTCCTGTACCCTTGTGGGGATCCTTCAGAATCAGAATCATCTTGCCCTGTGACTGGTTCTTGTCCTGGGAGGTGTCCGTGGTCTTCTCTTAGGTCTACCAGCCACTTAGCGTTTTTGTTATGCAATGCCTCTGTCCCCCATATTTTCATAAGTATTGCTAAGTCTCCACTCTGGGTAGGTATGTCCTTGTGCTGTTTTACCTGACAGCTGTGAGTACAACCTAGACACATTTTTTGGGAAACAGACTATTTATTCCTTTGGCCTTTGCTACGTTGGTGCATCTCTTCAGCCTAGCAGCCATAGCAGTTAGTCTTTGACACTTTCTAAAGCCTCACCTACAGACAATTTATTCCTCCAGGGCCTGCGTCTCATGACACCTTTCTGCTTTTATGTTAACTGACTAACGTTTCTTGAGGTTTCCAACCTTTTTCTTCATGGAAGGCACTTTTTGCTTGTTGCATTATTAATCTTATACCCAAGTATATCCAAGATTACTGTTGCAGTGGCAAATACAAGTTCACTGGTTTCTGTGATGGTGGTATAGGGGATAGTGAGTAGAGCTGTATTAACAGCTGTTTGTATCTCTTCTGATGGTACTGTAGTTTATATGTGAGTTAGGGGATATCATCTGCTTCTCTAACACTGATTTCCTATATCAGGTTCAACTTAGTATCTCCATGCAGCTCTTTAGTGTTTTCATTCTGTTGGAGTCTCTCAAACTCTGTCTTTCTTCTATTGATTTTAGAGCAATGGGCAGCTGTTGATTCCCAGTCAGTGTGGATATTGGTCTTTTGTTTATCCATAGTTCCCACTTACATTGTATTTATCCTCTGTCCTTGGGCCTGCTGTCATAGTAGCATTCCATCCATTCACTATTCTCAGTCCTTGTGCATGTCTTATTCCACAAGCCAACTTTTTTATCAGCATGTCCTGGTCCTCCAGGACTCCTACTGGAGGCTAGCCCTAACTGGGATTCCAACCCCTTAGCTATTGTTTGAAGGGTGATGACACACACTTTTATTTATTTATTTATTTATTTATTATACATTTTGTCTCCCTTGTCACTGGTGCCTCTGGCTTGTTCATTATTGATCTAAATCTACACCCAGATTTCTATAAAACTGCTTCATGAGCCATGTACATACTGTCATATTTAATTAAATATGACTAAATGTGAACTTGCCTACCTCATGGGGGAAATACTGTGAGAGCTTACTACAGTAGTAATTTGTTGGCCACTAATCCAGGCCCAGATCCATTTTTTTTTTGTGAACTTGATATCCAGTGAAAACAATGATCATGTGTTTTGTTATTTAATCAGTTTGAGTCTCTTATGGAGCTTTGTTATCCCAGAGTTCATGACTCCAGCCTCCCCTTTTCATTCCCATACTCTTACAATTATCAAGACCTGATCAGAAAGCAAGTGGGGGAATCAAAAGGTCTTGGAAAAAGGGCTGCTGGAAGCTGTAAGAGACTTTAATCGGCTGCTGAGCTCTGGATTTTCAGTCTGTGTCAGTATCAGTAGTAGAGAATTATGGGTCCGGTTGCAGATGAGAGATTCGCAAGAGGAAAGACGGACAAATCGATTACACTCTAATTTATGGTTTCTTGTGTACTGGAAGGTTTTCCTCATCAGTCCCACATAAATACCTGTCCAGTGTTCAGATGACTGTTGTAATCCCTATCATATTTCTCTTTCTACAGCCAAAATAAGCTATAGTCAATCTGCTTCAGGGGGTTTATAATGGATATATTTCTTTGGGGGTTAGATTTTGTTGTCATGGGTCTTGGCTTGACGTAGATGCTTTGGAGAATGCATTATAAAAATAAAGGTAGGTGGGTTTTGAAGAATTGCAGAAATTCCTGGTGCAAATTAACAATCTTTAAGCAGCTAATCATGAGGTTATTTTCCATGTCCCTTAATGAAATGTAAAAATACTTGACTGTTTGTCTTTTAATTCAGGCAAAGACTCCTTTGACTTCTTGGCCCTCTTTTAGGGTTGTTAAACTTGAATCAATTAATAATTAATTTTCATCTGTTTCTCCTAATTTCTCTTGGCCAAATCCCACCCACAAGCAAGCTCCCCTCTATCATAATATGGCTACCAACCAGGGAGGGTGAACATGCTTCCTTCATGACATGTCAAGCCTGGCTGTGTGGGGCTGTGTAATACAATGAAAGGAATTTGCTATCCACAGTGCTCTTCCATATACATGAGCTTTCATACCCAATGATTGGTTGAAGAGATTATGCCCCAATTAAAAGGCAGGTTTGTGCTCTCGGATTTCCGGCCACAGATGGCTGTAGCATCATTGGGATTCAAAGTCACAGTCTCTGGATGATTGGTCAAAAGCTTTGCTGCCTGATTGGAAGCCCATTAAATGCAGTTTTGTGTTAAATTCCAGGCAATAGTGATTATGTGCCCTATATACACACTTTGCTGTCCAGATCTACCACTATTTAACAATTTAAATGAGAAAACTTGTGTATATAAGGAAGCAAAGGGTGGTGGTGGAAGGGGGATGAAATGATGATAATTCCTTGCATGTTTAAGCTGTTGTGTGTGTGTGTGTGTGTGTGTGTGTGCGTGTGTGTGTGTGAAAAATGGTCTTTTTTGTATTGTTAACCAAATGCTAAACTTTGGATTAGATCTGAGTAGTGCACGATCTTGTGTAAATGACACCATTAATGTGTTTTCTTCAAAACTATTTGAAACACTTTCTTTTTTTTTTTCATGCTTTACATGCGTTCACTGCCTTTGTAGATATGCTATGACCAAATCATAATATGTTGTCATAATGTTTCTTTTATGAGATTTAAATTTGCACATGTTCGGGACAGTGTCCCATTGTTTGAAATATTGTTATATAATTAAACATGCTCTGTGATGATAAATCACTTTTAATTGGATTTGACAGGGACTTTTTGGATGAGGTGTCTAGGGAAGAAGCTCTCAACACTTTCTTGAGAATAAAATAAAGGACGAGGGAATGAAAGGATCAGAATGGAAAATCACATCTTGTAAACAGTTCAATCCGACCCACCCACTGGTCAGATTCAATTAGCCTGAGAAGCCTCTAAATGAAATCAGCTGGTGTTAAAAAGATATGTAAGACTAGGGTTGTGTGAAATACTCAAGATTGATGTTTGATGATGAGAAGTATTCATTATACATCCCAATAAACTCTCCAGTTAGTC
This sequence comes from Hemibagrus wyckioides, assembly GCF_019097595.1. NCBI lineage: Eukaryota > Metazoa > Chordata > Actinopteri > Siluriformes > Bagridae > Hemibagrus > Hemibagrus wyckioides. Next base: position 27,733,264 of record NC_080710.1, on the reverse strand, counting down.
AACTTGATAGAACGTAATTAAAAAATTCTGTTCTAGAGATGCACAACCCTGGTGCTACTTTTGTAATTTGCTATATCTTTCTGGTTGTAAGAAACTACTACTACCCACTCTACCACCCTTGTAGTCCTTGTACTCATGTAGTACTTCATGGTATCTTGGCCACATTGTTGCTTTGGCTGTCTTGTTGTCTTGTCAAAATGCTGCCTTTAGCGGGCAATTTCACACTTGGTCTGATCACCCCGGTCCAAACTCATTCTTGTGGCGGAGCTTAGATTCACATTTCTTGTAGGAATTTGCTTAGAGTTCCTTCCAAACTGTTGATTGGTAACACAATTGTGTATGTCGGTTTTGTGTATGTTTGCAAAGTAATAGACACATAGGCACACCCCCCCCTTTCCCTCTACCTTCAGTACCAGCGTTACGTGGCAGGTCATCATTCAGGAATACCAGCAAGCAAGGAGTCATCCTCATTTGCCAGCCTTCAAGGCTAAAAATCCTTTGAGACTTGCAGACTTTTATTCGTATTTGTTTGTGATGTTCTCATGGCCAACCTGTTCCACAAAATGGGCTAATTATAGTACTCAGGTCCTAAATAAGTGTGGTTTTATATATCAGTGCATTTTATCTCTTCTGCTAACCATAACAAACCATTCTCTGCCATCACAAACTTGTTGAATCAATCAATTTTCTAAGCATGCAGAACTGAGGGCAGATATCATCCACAACTTGCTGAAACCATTGCATTACAGCTCAGTGGAAGGTAGTCCCAGAGGTCCATCTTTGGACTGATCCTGGGCTCAAAAATTGTGTTTACCAACTGTACGCTCAGGACAAATAGCCTTGATTGTAACGTAACAATTATGATCACTTTTGCTAGGTTTGCTTCAGTTAGCGATTGGGGGGTGGGCCGGGGGTTTGAACTTGAAAGAAGCTGCTATAGACTATAATCATTTTTAAATTTCATAATTATTCATTGATTGTTTTTTCACCCCATTTTAATACATTAATATGTAGCTTTTGTATTATTTCTAGCCAACTGGTGTGACAAAATGAAATGGTGGGACCTTGCAAATGACACTAACACAGATTGGTTTGGTATTTTACATGAGGAATTTGTTAAAATCATAAGCATACTCACAGTTACATTTATTTTTCCCTTTCAGAATGGGCAAGAACTAAACTTGGCAGGAGCTTTTGGATATGCAGAATTTGAGATCATTTCAGCTGGGCATATTAAAAGCCATTTTGCCTCTGGTATGTTTGTAGAGCTGAAATGAATGAGTAAGATTACAGCATGTCCCTAAAGCGTCAAAGGATCACAAATGCCACTGCAGCTGTGTATGGATGATTGAAAATTGGCCTATTCCAGCCCTATTGACTCTTAATGACCCTTCTTTCCAGAGCTTTGCGTTCCTTTCTTCTCCAAAGGAAACACCTGATTGTGTGAGATGAGTTGAAGGCAGTGGCTGATATATAACACAGAGCTCTGTGATATGGAACTATTTATTCCCACCTCCTTGTGTGAGGACGTTTATATATCCAAATGGCCCCCAGACATTCCCAGTATCCCATGAAGGGGGAAAAAAGAGTAGAGGAAATGGTGAAACCATGCTATGGAAGTAGACTTTGTATGTCTTCATGGTGCCATAAATGTCACCGCATGTCGAGCATGTGCTAACCCCACAGTTCAGTCTCTGCCTCCAGGACCTCTTGATGTACCCTTTTTCTTGCTAATGGTTTTTGGGTTTCTTGTCGAGTCTGTTGTGCATCCTTTAGCCTTTGTTTCACCTCCCAACTCCACATTCACTGGATAGTTGAAGACACTGTTTGTTTTAACGATTTTAGGTGCTGGTGCTGACTTGCACAACTGTGCATGCTTGCTTCATGATGAGGTACAGGTGGAGACCTTCGACAACCGGGCCTCCTTTTTATTATTTTATTTTATTTTTATTTTTTTTAAGTTAATTTTTCTTTGTTTTCCTTTCTACAACTCTCTAAAGAATTCTGGCTTCTTCTCACCCTGAAAAGTCCTCCCAACTCCCCTGTTCCTCTTCCAGAAGTGTTCACAATAAATCAATGGTATGTGAACAGATTCTTAGGAATGGAAAAGCGGGAAGCGAGGCATCTTCTGAACTTCTGAAGTGGGGATTTGATTTATTAAGCGTCCTGTGTCGTACCCATTCCATGTGGCAGCAAGGCCTCATTGGACACACAGTGGAATGTAAACACATTTGGGTTTATATTTGCGTTTATTAATTCGACAGATGCTTTAATCGAGAATGCCTTACAAGTGAGGTGAAATACAATCCAAATCTCAAGGTTTCAAAGGACTGAGTCACATGCTTCAGGATTAAATTTCCACCAAATGCCCAGAAACAAGTGTAAGATCATTTCCGGCAGCCTCGGGTGAATTCATAAATGTGCTAGCTAGACCACCAGGAAAGTAAAGTGCTTGTGTGTTTGCCCAGAATTGGTGGCCTAGAAACCTGCATGTCTAAGCTGAAAAATGGTAACTAGGCTAGTGTAATAAATTATAGAAAGCTAATTTGCTGTTTAAGTACATTAATACAGGCACAAATGAGTATGAATTCCTGCATGTGGGATGACTCTGTTATAGTCATTATCCTTTTCCTAAGAAAGCACCTGAGCTAGCACTTCAGGTTTGTGGCGTCAACTAAAATTCAGCCAGTTGTTGGCCAGTGTTTCTATAAACTCCAGTGCTGTTTTATTAAACACAGCACGCACAAAAAATTTTTGAGCCTGGCATTTACATTTGCTTAACCACATGGGGGATGTGGTAGCTTAGTGGTTAAGGTGTTGATCAAAAGGTTGTGAGTTCAAATCTCAGGTCCACCATGCTGCCACTGCTGGACCCCTGAGCAAGGCTCTTAACTCACAATTACTCAGTTGTATTAAAAAAAGTGCTAGAGTTATAGCGTTTAGGTGGGACACACCACCGTGAAGCATTTTTGGTTTGTGTACTGCTGCTGTAATCATAAAGATACATCCCAGGACTCCTATTCAGATTCTGCTCATATTTAAAACCCTTTAAAGGTGCCTACTTCTGTTTACTCTTCTACACTATCTCACTATCTAGTGTCATCCAAATGGGGACTGGTGACAGAGTCTAAAGGTTTCTTCCTTATGTCTTCTCATATTTATTTTTTTTCCTTGCCACTGGAGCCTCTGGCTTGTTCATTATTAATCTAAATCTACATCCAGTGTTTGGTAAAGCTCCAGCATATCACTGTCTAATGTTAAAATAAGAAAAGAAAAATCTGTGTAGACTGTTCGTGACTAGTAAATGTTAGAGTAATTAGGAATCTTGGTAATGTCATGATGTAGTACTGCCTTTAGCCCATTTAAAGGCCACTGTGTTCTATCATCAAACCTCAATTCTATATTTGAGAATGCTAATATTTAGAAAGGCACTGTCTTCGAAGACTCGTAAATCAGCATAAGCATCAAGCCTCTTCTGTTTTCGGGGGAAAAACACCCTAAATGAAAAACTCTCCTGACAGTTTTGTTGCTTGAACAGCCATGAGATGAGGTGCTGTGATGTAACCAGAGATGGAACATCTCAATTCCTCTGAAGAGTTTCAGACCCATCTGTAGTCAATAAAGTGCCACTAAAGCAACGTCGGCCTGTGAGCGATTACGATATTTATTCTCAGGTTTAAATATAGCATAAGGACATGGTTGTGCAAGCTTAATGACCCCCAGGCGGGATCTCGTAAACCTTAAAAATCCCAGCCTCCTCCACCAGCAAGGAATATGGTTCCTCATGCTGACAGATTGTCAGTGATTTTTTTGTTCTTTTGAAATGAAAAGAAACATGTCTAAGATGCATGACACGTTCATAAGTATAGGGATTTGTGGTCCTGTCCACTTTTGGACTAACTGCTCAGATTAACACCAACCCAACCCAACCCACCCCCCCCCCCCCCCCCCCCCCCCCAACACACACACACCCTCACGCACACTTTTCACTGACAGATTGACCTTTCCAGCTTTAAAACTCATAGCTTTTGTGATTGTGTGTGTGTGTGTGTGAGAGAACAAACATTGGAATTGCACTCCCTAGCATCTGATAGTATTCAGATCTTGCACTCGTCTCAGTGTATCGGGTTAATTGAAATCGATTTGGACATGTCTATTACTGTACTGTTACGACTGACGACCATCAGTGCTGTTTGTTCGCGAGAGCTGTCTTTGAAAGCGCTTCAAAGTTTGATGATACCCCGTCAGTTTTATTTCTCATGACCTGTTCATAGGGCGCCTGGGAAACATTTGACAAACATCTGTTCATGCCTCTCTTTTCATCCCCTTTTCTCTTTTTGTTTTAATTTAGAGTAACTATTTAGACATCAAGAACAGTTTCAGAGTGTTTATTAAAAAAAAAAAATGGTGCTTGGTGTGTCTGCCCTTTTCTCACGGTAATTCAAGTGTCAGATTACTGATGTGCATGAGAGCTTTGTCCCATTCTTAATCTGATTTAAAAACAATAATGCTAAACATTTCCTCTGCATGTAGAACATATTTGTCAATTGAATTGGTGGCAGTTGGTAAAGTTGTATACACTCCTACCATTTTTAAAGCTTTTTCTATAATTGGGAGCTCTGATCTAATGTATGGGATGTGGTAGCTTAGTGGTTAAGGTGTTGGACTCCTGATAGAAAGGTTGTGAGTTCAAATCCCAAGTCCATCAAGCTGCCACTGCTGGGCCCTTGAGCAAGGCCCTTAACCCTCAATTTCTCAGTTGTGATAAAATAAAAAGAATGAGAGAAAATGTCAGTTGCTCTGGATAAGAGCTTCTGCCAAATTCTGTACATGTATCCATTTGTTTTTAATGAAATTCTTGATGTCAAAATGTGGAAGATGACCTAATCCTGTCTCATAATATATTTAAAAGCAAGCTCGAGTATTGGCACAAGCCTATATTTCTTTTTCAAGGGGCTTTTAGATATCAGACATGGGTAGCAGTGATGCAAAATTCAGGCTTTGAATGATGTTAATGATTTGAATTTCTACTTTAAGGATTCTGATCCAGTGTTAATTAATTTTGAGCTAAATATTGTCAGACACTCTCAGAAATACACTGCATTAGTATTTTCCCTCGTTGCTAGGATTATACCCTCAAATTTCTTTGTATCTATTTAGCTTTTACCTGAGATGTGCATGTGGTGTACCTTTTAATTCTCTTATTGTAAAAATTTGATGGTAGGAATCACATTTTATTCTGTATTTCCTAAAACCAAGTCAGATATTCAGGTATTTCTTTCTTTAAAACAAACTTGCACAAAACCTCAGCTTTCACATAAAAAAAACACTTAATTTCTTACAGGATCAGTCAATTTTATTTATTTATATATTTTTAAAATCTTAAATATTTCACCCTTTATGCTGGTATTATCCTGAATATCGGATCTGTACCTTCTCTATTTTATTGGTATCCGTTGCTTCAAAATCATATTTCGGATCTTTTAAAAAAAAAGTCAAACTGCACAGTAAAATTATACTTCCTTGTACTTTATTCACAAACGTGAATAACCATATTAAAAGTACAAAAGCTGTTCCCTTTGTCACACCACTGAAGCTTTCGGGGAAAATTCACTTTACTACCTTTATTTCTGAGAGTCCACTACATCATAATTGGGCCATTTTGTCCTTTGTGAAATAATATTCTGTTATTTCTAAACCTTTCTGTTATCTCTATTCAAGAAATACTCACCTTATTATAATGAATGTGTGAAGGATTGAAGGTTGACAGGTTGCTCAAAAGGATTCTCACTGATAAGCAGCTCATGGGAGAATGGATTGTGGCATTTGCAGTGATTTTTTGTTTTTATTTTTTTTTACTTTGCATTGCTTTTTCTCTCCCTCACCTCATATAAGGGATTGTAATCTTTAATTCTGTCCATAGAGGTCTCCTTTGCTCTGGAATCCGAACTTGTTTAAGTGATCTTGTGGTGTCTTTGCAGCTTTTCCCTTTTCTGATCATGTAATGATTCACGGAGGTAAGCTGGCAAGTTTAGCGATTCATGTTTCTTCTCTAGAATCAGACAATTATTTTTTTTTGTAACTGTTTTTTTGTTTCCAAGAATTTCCTTGTGAGGAATTCAAACCCTAATTAGATCTGGCTCTGGTGCCACTGCTGCTGGATTTAACCAAGCATCTACAAACCTTTCGAACAAAAAGCATTGACACAGTATTGATTTATAGATTATAAGAAGTCTTTTTGAAGCCAGGCAGTGGGATGAAGCATAACTCGGCTCGCTGCTTGGCTATCGCCTGTTGGTCAAATCTGGACGCGGCCCTCCGAGAGATCGTTGTTAGCCAATTATGTGCAATCAAACTCCTGCAGCTTCTCTTGCAACCTAGATATTCTGGGATTCCCGGAGAGATGATCCCAGAGTTTTAGCTGATAGTGGAAAATATAATGGTCTTCTTGTTTTCAGTGGCAGCAATTGCCTTAATTACATAGGTTTTTCTAAGACTCTGAAGATTTAAGTGTGTTTATCTAGCCGTGGCAATTCGTGAGGAATGTTCCTGTATGGACTGGATGTCTGCTTGGAATCTACTTTGTGTCTAATTGCAATATTTGTAGGGATCATGAGTATAATGGACAATAATAATTTAGCCCTATAAATGTCTGAAGGCAACATGCGGAACAAGTTAAGTGAAGATACCCAATATGATGATCTATTATACTCAATATGGCTTCAATTAATTTCATAAAATACATTTTATTTTACAGCCCCTCTGTATTTTGAAGTTTATTGTATGAAGCAGATGTCGTTGGTTGATGGGGAGGCTAGTGTGCTGGGGGAAGAATAAAATTAGATGTATTTGCTCTTTAAGACATGTATCTGATATGGAATTCATCAATGATATGTGCATGCTGATAACTTGAAGTACACAATTAACGAAGGGAAACGATTTATAATTACTGTGTCCGGTGTCAGCCAGACGAGGATGGGGTTCAAGGTTTCTTCTTAATATCGTTAATATGTTTTTTCCTCACCACCATCACTGCTGGCTTGCTGATTAAAAAACAGATTTAAATGCATTATCTGTGTCCTATATTTCTGTAAAGCTGCTTTGTGACAATGTCCATTGTTAAAGGAGCTATACAAACACAATTGAATTTAATTAAATATGCGTTACTATCTGCTAAAGAGCAAAGATACTGTAAAATCACTGCAAGGCTGCTTGTTGTTAAGACTCTTGTTCTTTATTATTATGGCTCTGTATCAAACCCCAAATCTTGTTTTTTTTTTTATTACAGGAAACAAATCAGTTTCTTTGATCTATTCCACAATATAACTAGGTCATCCAGTTGACTTGTTTATTTATGCATAATGACTTATGCATTGCAGCTACACAACACATTTGTACATAGTTAGGGCAGAAGCTGGGCTTGTTAGTGATCTACAAGGTATTAACCTTAGAAGTGAGCATGAAAGTTTGAACAGAGTGTCCAGATGAGGAGGTGATGTGATTCTGGACTGATTACAAGACTAAAGCTAGACCGCATCACTCTCATATGTAGATATAAATAGATGATCCAACTTTTATCAGTGGGGAATATAGGCTTTGTGGGTAATATACGAACCTACTAACTATTAAGTGAAAATAGACCATTAAGAGCATATTCTAAAAAGCCCACATCAATTGTAATTAGAATCGAATTCTTCATTAGTTAAATATTAATTTGCACTTCATTCAAGATTTTCTTAATACAGACCTCAAAGAGCAGAGATACTGACACATGGATGTGTAAAGATCTTATTAAAGAAGAAACAAAAAAATCTATAGAGGAAATGGGCTGAAAATGCACAAATAATAAGCAAACGTAATGTTGTGTAACAGAATCTGAGACTGATAACATCATTTCAGCAATTTTATATATATTTTATATTATAATATATATATATATATATATATATATAGTTTATCAAAGTTAATCTAATTTCAAACTTTTAACTGGAGAGTTCTCGTGCTACATGCATGCTCCACTGCCTCCTCCATGTCCTCAGCTCTAGACTGCCACTCTTCCACCCCATATGTTTGTGGTCTGATGGATGAATCTTACACGAGCTCCAGGCACTTAAAAGCTGCTTGTGTATATGGCAGCCTCCCATGGGAAGAGCAGAGTCTCGTATGAGAGCTTTAGCCTGCTCTCTCTCTCTCTCTCTCTCTCTCTCTCTCTCTTTCGCAGACCCTGTCAATATCGATGTCTTGTTGGTTAGAACATCTGGAATGACACTAAGTGACTTTACAATCCAGGACCTTCCTTTATCACTTAGCCTTCCATATCAGAGCATGGGAATGCTATAAAAAAAATAAAACTTCAAAACTGTCTGAAGTTACAGCTGATCTTAACGTGTGTGGAAGAGGAATCGAATTGATGCCACATCTGGAAACATCAGAGTATTAGAACCTAAAAAAATGCCAGTGGATTTAAGGTCTATATTACAGATATCTTTGTATAGTTCCTAGAGTTTAGGGTTGTAACTCAATGCAGTGATGGCGTCTGTAATCTGAAATGAGCATGGCTTACACTAAAAAGTAATTTTAGTGTAACCGTAACTATTGTGATTCGGAAAATTTGGTGAAACAGAAAATAAAATGCATACAAATGCCAGCACTGTCACCATGGTCTGTGAATTCTCATTCTGAATTCAACCCTCAACCTCAGCTACTTCACTCAAAATTATAATTTCTCAAAGAGACAAAGTTTTTTTTTTATAATTTCTCAAATAGAAAATTTTATTATTATTATTATTATTATTATTATTATTATTATTATTATTATTAATTTAAATCCTCCTCACGCAATTATTTTGTAATGAATAAAGTTGCTTCCCAAATTATAAACAAACTGCAATGGAAAACCTCTGTATACGAATGCCCTCCCTTACGAATTTCTTGCCTTGAAATGAAATGAAATTTTGCAGGAAATTTGCATCAGCATATGAAGCATTTTCGGCTTGTGAATGAACCTAACGCTGGCTAAGTTGCATATACGTCCAGGAGGCGTTTCTGAACTTGTTTGCATCAGTGGAAGGCCAAGCGAAGTCAGTCACAGCAAGTCTACGAATTTTCTGAATTTTCTTTTAGTCAGTGAAAGCTGTTTTGAAAGAGTCAACTCACAATACCAGTGTTGCCTTTGACATGCACTCAAAAGCTATGTGATTTTTCGCACGTTTTTTTTGTTGACAGATTGGTGGTGTGGGTGTTCTGTTCTATTTTTAGCCCAAGCTTGGTGGCACGACTTCCTGTTAGGACCCACAACATGGAATGCTTGGCAAATCGGAAATATTGGTAATATTTTTTGGTTGTTAGAACAGATTATCTGCATTGTTATTTCTTATGGGAAAATTCATTTTACAATACAAATTTTCATTCTAGAATGAATTACATTCATAATGCGAGGTTCCACTGTAGTAGTTATTCATACGACCCTGACCAGGCTTTAACTAAGAATGCTGTAAACATACACAGAGTGACACAAGTTTAGGTTAATAAACAAGATTTTTCTTTGACCCACATGCTTTAGTCTTAACCATTCACTTATTCTCATTTTTCACATAACTCAATATATAATTCAGTTCAAACAATACCTTTGTTCACATCTGTAATAGAGCTGAATTTCTGTATTTGCTCTAGTATTTGTGTGACGTTTTCAATAGCGATGTGGTCAAGAAATACTTATCTAGCCTAGGAAGCCCATTTTCCTAATATGATGTATAAACACACATTATTTGGCAAAGATGCAGAAGCTGGTTTGGTCCACCAGAGAAAGCTTTGGCTGGTCATTTACATGTAGCCAAAATCTGCTAAGCCTCAGCATGTGTACGCTATAATTATCAAATCAAGCTTTTGCTTCATGCTTTGATGGTATTTCTAAGAGCAATACAGGTAGTTTGTAGTTTCACAGACAAGATCACCTTTGCTAGTACCCAGCTCTAATCAACCCCCTACACTCAGTGGGATGAGTCGTTTAAACTTCAGCCCACTCTGGGATTTTATGATCCATGGTGTGGCACCCATTAATATTCCATTGAGCCTTAGTAAAGATCAGGAATAGAAGTGATCATTTCTTAAATATTTGGTTTACAGTAGGTGTTGAAAAATGGTCTTGAATTTGGATATGCTCCCTCCTTTTCTTTCTTTCTTTCTTTCTTTCTTTCTTTCTTTCTTTCTTTCTTTCTTTATTTATTTACTTACTTACTTACTTACTTTCTTTCTATAGTATTATTTACTTACATATTAACACTTAACATATTCAAATTTTGTTACACACACAACCGTACACTTTACATGTAGTGAAATAGGAATAGAAAGAAATAAAATGATCTGCATCAGCAAAAGGAATAATATGTAGAAAATCAAAAAAATATGGATTTGTAGCACCAATGTTTGACTTGTGAATAAAGTGCAGATGTGTGCAAGCTCAGATGAAAGACAATTTACAATGTGGAGCAGAGGTGCAGTGAATAGCATTGCTGTCTTACAGCACTAGGGTCCCTGGTTCAATCCTGAGCTCAGTCTGTCTCCTTTTCCATGTCCAATAACATGCTGATTGGTGGATTTGGATAATTGCCCCTTTGTGTGAATGTTTGTGTACATGATGCCATGCAATGGACTGGAATCCCATCCATTGTGTATTCCCACATTACTGACTGGAAGGTTGAGTTTAAGTTTGAGCATTAAGAATTTTGACATAAATTTGCATCAGCCTACAAAGCATTTTCAGTATACTGTACGAACGGACCAAACCGAATGCCAGCTAAGTATGTATGTATGTCTGGGAGCTATTCAAAAGTTGTTTGTGTCAATGGAAAGCCAAGCCAAACCAAGCCAAGTGAAGCGAGTTTACCAATTTTTTCAGTCAATGAAAGCTATTTTGAAAGAGTAAACCCATGATACCAAAGTTGCCTTTGTCATGACTTCAAAACCTACGGGATTTTTCGCCGTTTCTTTGTTGACAGATTGGTGGCGTGGGTGGTCTGTTCTATTTTTAGCCCAAGCTTGGTGGACTGCAGTTACATTATTTCTTATGGGAAAATTTACTACAAATTTTCTCCTCCAGACCAAATTGAATTTGTATGCCGAGGTTCCACTGTATATATATATATATATATATATATTCAAGCGAGAGAAATGTAAGTCACAATAAAAATGTGGAATTTCAAAGCGTTAGTCTAAGTTCATAGTTGGGGCATTGGCTGTCACCGTTGCTGTTAGCTGTGCTGCAGATGTGGGTCATGGTTGCCAAATACTGAGCTCACATGTCTGTTGCCTCAGCTCATGGGTCACACACAGACTGATCTCAAAGATTAGTGAGACCCCAGTCGTTATCCAATCTTCACCAATTGGAACTAATCTATAAACCTTAACATATCACCACACGGTTTCATTTAAAGCCTTTCTCACTATGAGTAATTAGCCATTTCCTATCTGGGCCTCTGTCAAACATCCGTCTCCACCATGCATATCAGCGGGAAAGAAAAGCCAGGCAAAGGAGCGTTTTGGAAAGTGACCCATTAGAGCTGTTACTTCGGATTATTAGGTGGAGTGTGGTGACTGTCAGAGGGTGCATGAGACATTTTCAAGGATCATTTGGGTAAAAAAATAAAAAAGAAAAGAAAAAGAAATATTTCACCTTCTGCAGTGACATTTAATCTTTCGTTTTTAATTATTTTTTGGTTACAGTTCAAATAAATAAATACAGTGCAACAAAATTGCTATTCAAAACAAAACAAAATGCTGCTGTTTTTTTTTTTTAAATCATATGTGAAGCATTATAAATATTTTAGAGTTATTTCTATAACTTTCCATCATTTTAATGAATGGTACGAACAGCTATACGTTTTTAAACCGTCTGGCAATTCATTCATTCCAGAAAAGTGCTGTTACATTGAACAGAGGCCAGTGAGTGAAAACTCCCAGTGAGAAATGGCCTCAAAGTGCACATTAATCTGTATCTGGGTTAGACACCTGTCCTCAGATCACCTCCGTCTTTAATCTCACAGGAAAACGTATAGGCAAGAAAATGAATTTGTGGTGTGGCGCAGTCCGACCTTTTAGCAGCACAGAGATATTTAATCCGACCTCTTAATCAAAACATAATACATCAATTGTCATCTTGCCTTATGGGCATCTTCATGTAAAGGTATCCGTTACCGAAGTGGAGAGAAGACTCCTGTTGGAACAAATCTTAATGGTTTAGCGTTCATTTTAATTGACCGTGTTTTCAGATGGCTAAAATATATCTCTTGCTAGAAGCAACATGCAGTTAACTGTTGATTTACACATTATAATTCCTAAATGAGATTCCTACAGTTCTGTCAAATGGAAATTACTTTATAAGGAACAAGAGAGAAAAAAAAAAAGCCTTGGGCAAGTTTACTGCAATTCATGCTTCCATTTTTAGAAATGTATACACCCGTGTTTGGTGAGGCGTTCAGACAATAGTAGGGTTTGAATAAATTATTAATGTAGCTGCAATTTTTTCTATTCTTACACAGAAGAGTTGTGTAGTCAGTATGATCTCTTTAATTGAGCACAAATCTTGCCAATTCTCAACAGATGAAAACACAATTTTTCTCACACTTTGAATGCAGCAAAGGAGGGAATTAACAATAGAGAGAGGAGAATGGTAGATTGTAACTGACCATCTGAACGGAACCCTACCCTGAGTAATTAGACCGGACCGGCCATCTGACAACTGAAGATCTTCTCCTGTGGTCAGTCTCATGCACACACAAATGCATGATTGGGTTTTGGAGTTTTGTAACCTTGGCCTCTAAACACTCTCAGGCACAAAATGCTCTCTCTCACACACACACAAGCCTGGGGTGGGAGTGTGGTCACAGTGGTTGAACAGAAAGAAATGCTTGTCTGGAATATCGGCATGTTTTCTTGTCAGATCGAAGCCTCCAGTTCCTTCGTGGTCGGATCATTAACTGAAGAAAAGATGATGACAAAATCATATACGTACAATAAAGGTACCATTTCAGACACCAAATGATCCATTCCCCAGAAACCGGAACTGTAAATCCAATTTAGAAAAAGTTGATATGGTGATTTTCAAGTTTTTGGAAGGAGTCTCCAGTGTCGGACATAAAGCTGACGCACAAAACACTTCAGTACCGAGAGCTTTGTGGTTTCCCAGCAACGTTACAAGCTGTTTCTAACTTCAAGAGAGGAAAAAACAGAGAGGCTGTGAAGCAACAAATGTTTATAGCTGTAATCATTTAATTTAAAACAGGATTTGTGTACCGAATGAATAAAGCTCCACTATAAACGAAAAGTATCACATGCTTCAATAAAAAAAAAATAATAATAATCCATGATTTCACATAGAATAAAAGGAAAAAAAAGATGCACTTTAAAACATGCTATCACTGGAAAATAATAATGAAAACTTCAGGATCAGAGGAAAACACCTAAAGAGACCTGTATGTGGATCATTCCACAGGGACTGGGACAATGAATAAACTCCCTCCGCCCACCATCGCAGCCCCTCTGTATTCTTCTGCCAGTTACATTCCACTTTTGTTCCACGACTGTCTGGCTTGGCGTTTCTCTCCTTTCCATCGCACTCTTGCTCTTTTCCAGACTCCCTATCTTCTCTCTGCCAACCATATGGCTGAATAGAAGCCCACCTGTGTAAACACCAGGTAGATCCTGTCTCTGCTATGGCCTTTTGGACACAGTCACTCATTTTTATTTTCTTGGGCACGCTGAGTTGAGGAAGTTCAGTTTGACGAAGGGGTTTCCCTCCCCTTCCTTTAAGCAACGTGTTTGTTTTATTTCCTCTTCCTTTCTTCTAATTGACTTGCTCTAAGCACTGTTGTTGCTCATTACTCTTCTGACTCTTCTGGAATATCCATCATTTTACATGGAGTTATTCATTAAATGTTGAATAAAGATGATTGTGGATTAGTCATCCTTTCTTTTTTTTCGTTCAAGAAAGATTTACTGTAGATCATTATTCTTCGTTTGTCCTTGACTTAGACAGACTGCACATCTCTCTCGAATCAGGTGTGCCAGACCAAACAAAATATTGAGGTGAGAATTAGGTCTCCAGCACTGGGATAAAGAGATCAGTGGCCTAAAGAGATTTCTCCATTCTATAATCCATCTAATTTTACTCTGTATTTTAGCGAGTAAGCTCCATGCTGAATTGCACTGAGCCCCCTGAGGGGTGCATATGTTAAGCCTTTCATCATGAATGATGTTAATAAATTATGTCCTCCTCTTCTTCTGCTTCTGCCAGCATTGACTGACAGCTGATACTAGACCTTGACTAGCTTTAATAACTCCTGTTGCACAGTGGGGATACTTTTTTAAAGTCAATTTGTCTTGCTCTGTGTAGAAGGGAACCCATGCATCATTGACTTGAGTGTCAAACTTCATTCTGCATATAATGGCGCCGGTCCATCTAGCCACCTGTTTGCTCAATGTATCAAATAGGGGATGATGGATTTTGCACAACCTCATATAACCTACGCTGAAAGGTATTGGCTGTTCATCCTTTCTTCTAGATGGAGTTTAGATTTTCTTACATCATGGTTGTCTGCAAAAGCGAAACTGTGACAATGTTTTGACATTCGTTAGTCAATGAAAACTTTGCACTTTCCTTCTCATTAACTATTCTTCTAGGAAACCATATGGACCCAAAAAAAATCTCAGAAGTAGTTGGTCAGATCTCCATTTTTAACATCCAAGTCCTTTTCTTGCTAGCTGAAGCATGGAAACCCATTCTGACCGCGGTAGCGAGGTCAGAACTAGACACCCACGTGGGTTTTCTAGGGGTCACGTCACAGGTCCCTAAGTGAGTAACACTACGGCTGCCTTTGAAATGGAAACCACCAGGAATCTAACTAGCGAAAAGGAAGTTGAAACCACAAGTTCAACCACAGGTCGAGGAATTAATATACATCAGAACAACGCAAACCTGCAGGCCATCATTGTGACCTAATGGGAAGTATCACTTGCTGTCATGGAAATACAGATTTGTTAACCTGCATCTCTAAATTGTCCCTCAATATTTGCAATTGAGATTGTATTGTATATTTTATTTTCCAATCAACCGTAATCTGATGCCCTAACTAAATGTTTCTTTTGGATCTCATGTCTGAGACACATCTGTATAAAAATAATCACGATCACACATTCCTGTTGAATGAATTTATGAAACTGTTTTAACAGGTCTGTTAAGAGTCCTAAAGGAAGCCCTTTATTACATTCTGTTCATACAGAGATTTATATTCTGCCCGTCGTTAAAGCCTTGCTGACATGAGTTATGTTTTTAACTACTTAAACCAGTGTATGTCTTCACCACATTAGCGCATTGGAAATCCAGTTTAATTTTCTGTTTAACTTGTGATTATGTTCCCATCTCAAACTTATACATTGACCATATGTGAAAGTCCGTATGAGATCTGGATATTAACCCAGCTGAATCCTATGTCTCGAGTTGCTATTACGTAACCTTTCTCATAAATGTGGCTCTGGCCCTTTTGGTATATGGAACCATGTTATGTAATGACCTGAGGGTAATTAAGGTGGTCTTAGGAGGCCATAGTAAATAAGAGTGGCAGACAAATTCTACTGAAACAAGCAACTCTGCCATAGTGATTTATTTTAATTCAACTTTATTGCCAATAATGCCAATGTTTGCCAATATACGTATTTAGTATACAGCATAAGGAAACACTTAGGGTGTGTCTCAATCAGCTACCTTTTTCAATAGTCAGGGCAGGGATCAGGAATTTGGCCATTTTAGGGTCTCTCTTTCTCTCTCTCTCGCTCTCTCACACTCCCTTAGTGCAAATGACATCTCATTTTCCGAAGTGTCTCTAACTTTGTCCACAAATATAAGTAGCTTGTTATTGTTGTAGCTCTCACATGATTACTTACTTTAGTTGAAGTTCTATATATGGTTTGTTTGAGTCTAACGACTTGGTCATAATGTACTTTGGCATTATTTTTCAAAATTCTGGTGCTTAGTCATGCTGCCAGTCATCAGTGTCCCAGTGTGTTGTGAGTCAGGGGCCTTGTTAATGCCTCAAATTGTGTACACCATATACTGATTTATGACCCAGAGAGCTGATTCAGACTGTTTGCACCCTTAGTTTAGCTAGCCTTGGGTCTAAACTTAACGAATAGTGAATGCAAATAGAATGGTACACAAGACACAAGATGTTAAGTAACAATTTAGTTCAATTTTAATTAGGGTGTTTCTAACTAAATATAATAACAGCATTAGACAGAAGTACTACATCTCAGTTGTGAGACTGTTGTGAGGTGGTGTGTATGTTTAGTCCAGGTTCTTTAAATTAGGTGAAGAGCTGTAGTGAAGAGTTCTGATGAAAAGAAGAAGAGTACAGGATGGATAGTCAAATTATTTAACACCTTTATGCATTGTATCATTGTATGTGTTATTGATTTCTGACTTTTTTTTTATTATTTCTCTAGCTGTTTAATGTGTGTCAGAAAAGATCCTTGTCTCTTATCAGAACCCTGAGACACTAATCAGAATGATTTCAATAAAACATTTCCTTGGCTGAATTGATGAATATATGGAGATGGATGGATGGACATAGATGGTTGGATAGATGGATATAGATGGTTGGATGGATGGTAAGATGGATATGGGTGGATAAATAGATGGATATAGATGGATGGATGGTAAGATGGATATGGGTGGATAAATAGATGGATATAGATGGATGGATTGATGGATTCTGATAGTTATAGATGGTTGGATAGATGCATATAGAGATGGATGGATGGAATGATTGATGGATATGCGTGGCTGAATAGATGGATACAGATAAATATAGTTTGAAATGGATAGATAGATATAGATGGATTGATTAATGCATTTTGATGGTTATAGATGGTTGGATATATAGATGAAGATGGATGGATGGATGGACGGATGGATGGATGGATATTGATTGTTGGATAGATGTATATTGATATTGATGGTTGGATAGATGGATATAGATAAATATAGGTGGTTGGGTAGTTGGATATAGATGGAGATGGATTAATGTATAGATGGATATCATATCATATAGCTAAAGGAAGAGGAATCCATTTCATCTTCAGAAGTCTGAACCGCAAAACACAACCTTTTTGTATCACTTTATTGCACTGCACAGCTGAATGCTGGATTCTGATTGGTCAAAAGGTGGTAAAGCAAAAGCATGCTGTGGATATTAGATCCAGAGCAGCAGCTCCAAAGTTTATATAAATGCACTTATTCTAATATTTTAGCAAATGAAAAGCACTGACTAATTTGTTTGTTGGACATTCCATGTAAATGATTTCAAAACGTGTAAATTTGGTTTCTCTTATTTATTTGAGGAGATCAACTGTGTAAGAAGTCTTCAATATCAGTGTTTCCACCACAGAATACAGAACCACAGTCTTAGTTGCAGTATTTTGAGGAAAAAATATTGAGATCATAATGTTTAGAGAAACAAATTACAATATTGTGAGGGGGAAAAGCCATAATATTTTTAGAATAAAGCCAAAAATGACAAAACGGTACGTTTCAGAGCAACAACATTAAATGCTTTACAAATAAAGAAATACTTCAATATCTTGCACATGAGCATCAGATTAGTATTAGATCTCGTTTCAAAAGGGATAAAGTCCCACATAAACCATGTTCTTTTTGTTATATGACTTAATTACTATAATACTTTACTCTTTTTTCCCTCAAAATATCTGTACAACAATCAACAAAACTTTGGATGACGCACCCTGCAGAGATGGGAATAAAATGTACAATATGCATGATTTTGGCCATCGCTATAGTAAGAAACACCTGGCACAGTAAGGGCTCGTAGACTGTGAACAGATGCATTCATGACATATTGTATTCATACGGTTGCAATTAGGTGCAACAGGAGCTTAAGTGGGCCATCTGCAAGAAATATAATAAGCCTGTTTTCGACAAGCATTTGGTTCAAATTCCAGCTTGGATTACAGTGTAATCACAGTTGTAAACTATTGTAAGTGTGATTCATTAGGGTGACATTTTGGAGAGAGACACAAAAGAAAATCAGGTGGAGTCTTGATTTTTATTATATTTACTAAACAAACAGTATTTTCATTCCTACCCTGACCTGACCGATCTAACAGAACGTGAATTTGTTATCTCCTAACTTCAAGTAACGAATTCCTTGACACTGCTGTGGTTCAGGATAGAAATAAATTCATAACAAGACCAATTTAAAAGTTCACAAAGGTTTCAGGAAATATTTTTGGTCTAATTACTTGCTTATTTGGCTTGTCTGCATTTTATGTTTAGCTCGCAATAATTATCCCGCACTTTGAACAGAGATCTGGAAACACTGCTCCCCTTTGCTACTTTGACTGAATGAATAAAAGCTGTGTGTAATATGTGTGATCTGGACCGTGAGCAAGCGCATCTGTGTTGCATTAGACTTTCATTACTATAACTCCTAGTTTTAGATCTGCTCTTAAATACGCTCAAGCATGGCACCGAAATCAGCGCTTGACCCTTCACTAAAATGTAATGTTTCATGGGTGTAATTATTTATGACTAGGAGCTACTGATGTGTCTGCTCACGGTGAGAATTTTATTCTAAACTCTACACCACTTCTGTTTTTTTTTCTCACACTTGTGGCTGCTTTTATGTGTTAAAACATCTTCAATAGATACACCATATTTTCATATTGGGCACAATGATGGATTATGAATGTTAATGTTTTCCAGAAAATAAAAAATAATAAGTCAGTATGTCGTCTTTCGCCGTATTTTCACTAAGCATTTTATTCCCGCTTCATTCCCACAGAAGTGTTACTCAGATTTTAAAAGGCGTAGTCATGTGTGAGGCAGTTAAACGTTGTCTGTATTCGAATGGGAACTAATCACTTCGGATTAATCATGGTTATTAGCCATTGTTTGGTTAGGTGCGTTTGGCAAACCCGGATTTTAAAAAATAGAGTGTAAAAAAAATGAAATACACCCATAGGATTTGTTTTTAGCAAAGAACTATGTCTGATTTTTTATTTTTTTCTTATTTGCTGTCAACACTTGGTCAACAGAATGAGTGTTGTTCATTTGGGCCTCGTTTCCAATCTCGAGCCCGGTACAGCGGACGGTCTGAGCAGCGTTGTGCAGCTCTTTTTTGCTTACCAGACTTTCCACACCACATCCTTCACATTAAAAGTCATACTTTTGATCTGAAGTTTGTTTTTTAGCCCTGGTGAGTCACACGGTCGTCTGGCTTTCATTATCCTGTCACACTTACAGTATTTTTTCCAACTTCAACTGCACACGTACCTCCTGTGCACATGTTGATATTCATGGCAAGTGTTGGCTTACTGTCCGACAGATGCCTCGTAAACAAACCATACTGCCATCTCGAGTACTTTGGGGTTTTAATGCACAGATCACGATGTGATTTGTGGCTAATTATGTAATAAACTCCTGCTGAAATGTATAACCTGAGCGACCGTGATTAGCACTGCGTAATCCTGACGTTATGCAATCTAACAGTTCTTTGTAATCGATCGAGTCTACAGCATATATGTGAGTGTTTTAATGCACTGAATAAAAAAAACCCCCACAACATAATAAAATTGCACGCACGAAAAATACCACATGTATGAAGTTTAAATTAAAGCCATCGATCAGTATGAAAGGCTTATTAATTTCCCCCACCCTCTCGTTTCAACCTACGCAGCCGCAGCACTTGCCAGCTACTGTGAATTGGTACAGGGAGGGGAACAGGCATGAGGGAGGATCTCGATTGAAGGATGGAAGAAGGCCTCGGAGGAAGCTATTAAAAAGTGCAAGAAACACAAATAAACATGGCTTTTACTGCACGCAGACGCTGAGGCCCGGAGTCTGGTTTTTCAAGTTGTACAGCAAGAAACATGTGGCCATGCTGTTGATGTGCCAGTCGCTCGCTGGCACTTTAGGGGGGTTTATTGCTCTCCAGAACAAGAGGTTTACACACAGTCACAGGCTCCAGGCTCCAAATTCGCTATCCACATGCCTAACTAAAATTTTATTCAACTGGCTTCAAGGTCCTGATAATTCCACTTTAATTATCAAATTCTCTTTACAAGAAAAGTCAGATGCTGCTGTTAAGTTTGATCACTGGGATCATTTCCTCGTTCGTTTTCTTTATAGTGCACTTCTATTAAGGTTTATGTGAAGTTATTTAAGCACAAGTAAGAGTGTGGTTGTAGTGCCAGGCTGATATTCAGTTTAAACACACAGTTGCGAGTGCAATATTGCAGATTTACATCGAAAAGAAATGACCATCATTTCTAATAAGGTATGGTCAAATAATTTTTATTTTTTCCCTCCGCAAACAGAAATTGATCCAGAAGAACCCACACCCATCGGCTACATTCTCGTTAAAGCGGGATACATTGATTTAGCTTTCATTTCATATGTTAGGTCAGAATTTATATTCAAGAAAATGTATTGTTTGTTGCTAATGATGTTGGTAGCTAATTAAATAATCAGTTCAATAGAACTGTTCCCAGGAATGGAATTAGAAATAGCCTTTATTTGTCACATATGCACAGTGAAATTCTTTCTTCGCATATCCCAGCCTTGGAGGTTGGGGTCAGAGCACAGGGTCAGCCATTGATACAGCGTCCCTGAAGCAGAGAGGGTTAAGGGCCTTGCTCAAGGGCCCAACAGTGGCATTTTGGCAGTGCTGGAGCTTGACCCCCCCGATCTTTCGGTCAACAACTCAAAGCCTTAACCACTTGAGCCACCACCACCCCTAATTACAAGATGATGCCTTTATTTTTCACATAATATAACAGAATAAAATGATTTTTTTTTCTCATATTCCAGCTTTTTAGGAAGCTGGGGTCAGAGCACAGGGTTAGCCATGATACCTGATACAGTGTCTCTGGAGCAGAGAGGGTTAAGGGTCTTGCTCAAGGGCCCAACAGTGGTGGTGCTGGGGCTTGAACCACTTTCCTTCTGATCAGCAACCTAAAGCTTTTTATGAGCCACCATTGAGAAGATGGCAGAGATGGGATACTAGTGGCAATGTGGTTATCCTCAATATAAGCCCTCAGGGAACAACGTGCAACCAGTCAGATCAGTTGACTGCAACTATCTGTTGTATAAAGACATAATAAGACATTAATTCTACTTCAGTAAGCACCTTATCCTTCTTAATTTTGCTGCTGAAGCTAGAGCTTATCCTAGGAGCACTGGGTGTGAGGCTGGAACACATCCTCGATTCAATGCCAGCTCATTGTAGCTATTCCATGAATACAGGTGAGATTCCACGAATACAGCCTCTGCTTTCTTTTGCCTTCTAAATTATGTGCACCTCAGGCGGTGTCCTTTGACCTAATGCATATGAACAAGCCTCCATTTATAGACAGGCTGACGCAATAATTTATAAACATAGACGCATCACTTCCTCAGCCAAGTCTTAATAGATTCTCCAGCGTCTGTGACGAGAGGGCGACGGAGGGGATACGCCGTAGCCGTTCGTAACCATTCCATGTTGGGGTGTGTATGGACATGGCCTTTGGATGTGCTTTCCACCATTTGTCTTCAGTGCACTTGTAGCAATGGCATGAATAATTCTTGTCTTGAATCAATGTCCAGTGACTCTTCCGTCCATATTTTCTCTCAGCCATTTTTTGTCATCGTCTAATAATGAGTGATTATTTCACAACCTTGACTAAATCCATGACATAGATTTATTACTGGATTTATTCAGTTGTCATCACACCATATCATTGCTAATAAATGTGCGGTTCAGGGACTCAGTGAACTTGTCTAGCTTCTCAAACATCACCTCGGTGTTGTTTATGAGCAAACGTACTCGGAAGTGTTTAAGTGCTGTAGCATATGTTTGATAAAGTCTTGCAGAAAGCCTGAGAGGTTTGTCGTGTCTGTCAGATGTTCTCTCGGAGTGAATTTGTGGCTTGCTACCCTCCCCACCCAGGAGCTTTGGAAGCCTCTCTGTTTTTCTTTCCTAAAGGACACAAACATCCAGTAGATCGTTCACAAACGTGTCCCCTGATGCAAAAACAAATTGTTACGTCAAGCCTTTTGTTTACTGTCTGGATTGGTCCACTCTCGTCCTTTAGTTTTCTGTCAATCTTTTCCTAAGTTTGGGGGAAAAACCAGTCGTAAAGTTTGAATGGAGGGGAAAAACCTACATTCATGATTCACATTGTTTACTGCAGGGGAAAAAAATTCAGTGGGCGGTTCTTCAGGAATGTCTGGTCTGAAGCCCAATGAACTGGTCAAGCTTAATTATTCTGTTAGACCAATGCGTCATGTGACGGTCTTGTAAATTAATTCTGTACAGGTGGTTTTAGACTGTCTGACTATAGCAGGTTATTATTTCTAACACTGAGATGATCCCAATGAAATTTTACCAGAGTTCTCTAACAGACTGTGTGAGAATATGTTGAAAGAAATCCTCTGGACTATAGTTCTGTGATTTTGGAAAATTCCTACCTCATCAATCAGAATTATTCTTCAAAGTGATCTTGAGGTAAAAAGGGAACAGATTATAGTTACCTATAGTTAGCTATAGTTAGCTGTCCTCATGTTTGTGAATTTTAAATGAGTGTTTTAGCAGAACTCACACTGAAATTGCCAGAGCTTTTTCATTGGTCATCTTTAGACGGAACGCCATTAAATCAATTTCTGTTATGTATTTTGCTAATAGAAAATCAAAGTATAAAATTATTATTATTACTTTATTTTATTTTTTTATTTTTTTATTTTGGTGGGGGGTCATACACCTTTAAAGGAAAAAGAAAAGCATTAAACATACCTGTTTTTGGCTAGTCAAAAAAAAAAGTACCTTATTTCTTACTCATGTTACATGTCTAGACGTCTAGTGGTCCTTTTGGTCAAGATACTATGTAAGCGCAAATCTAACATATGTTTCTTTTCAATGTTTGTTTTTGCACATGTCGAACTACAAGAAACACTGGGCTGAAAGAAGGTATCATCTACATTTCCATGTCTCCTTACATAGCTGCCCGGCTTTAGCTCACTGATGTTCACATGTAGCTCTGACAGAACTAATGATTTGTGACAGACACATGAGTAATAGAAGCCAAAGGGCAGGAAAGAGAAACCATCATCCTCTTAAACAAAATTTAGGTGTACCTTCATCATATTTCTAACGATTTTCAGCTAAGAGTTCTTTTAAGAGGAGATTATACTGTCATGTTTGTGGCATAGTTCCCAGTTTTCCCATGCTTTCCATCTGATCCTTGGAGGATTTGATATAATCACTTCTATTAGACCAAATGTGAGTGAACAAACCATAAATCTATTAGTGAGTGAAATCTCCTAAAAGTGTTAACAAGGGAAGCGACTTAGTATACGAATTCCCAATAAAGGACAACTGCATAGCTGTAGTGTTTATCCTCTCCTGATAAAGTTTCTAATGTATCATGGTGTACTGGTGACAACCTTGGAAAAAGTCAACGAATCCATCATGAACATGTTGGCTGTGGCTTGAATAACGTGTAGAGGATATTCAAGTCTAGTTAGCGTTTTTTGTTCTATCTTTCTGCAAACCTCTGGCTCTGGTTTTTGGACCTGGTTGTTTGAATGGGCAAGTATGAATTAAAAAAAAAACAGCCAGGATACACGATCTGCTTGTCCCAGGTGTGTTCAGGTTTTTCCACCTCTGTTAAGAATACCCCTATACTCTAAAATGTTATGGTTCTTAAAAGTAAAATTGTTAAAAAGGGGGGAAACCTGGTTAATGGCAGAACGTCTCAGAAGAAAGTACCTATTTGAAACTGACTGTAGTTAGCAGTTTCCGGTCCTTCCATATGAAGTGACGTGTATGTGTTACTCACTTTGGTTTCTTATAGAAACATTTCTTGAAATTTCACAAGGTCAGGGCAACTTGTACAGACATAAGAGCTTCGTAAGGACTTGTAAATGTGGTACAGAATGTTACCCATCACTAGCACTGACGCTGAATAAAAAGGAGTCATCCTTTGTGTCATTTTGACCCTGTTATCTTCAGCTAGAATCACACTAAGACCTGATCATTTTTAAGAGGTGTGTTGGATCTATTGCATACTGCAGAGTCGTCAGTGTTTCCTATAAAACAGGAAGTTATATTTGTATTGAATTGTATGGTTATGGGTGTTTTTTTCTTTGTATGTATTTTTCAGGTGGTTCATAATGGCCTCATTTCGGAGATGGACCACCCAACATCAGGAAAGATTGCAGTGCCAGGTTTGTCAAATCTTTAACCTACATGAATAAGTGCATTATGGGTATTCCAATAAAACAATAGAAAGGATTCTGTGGCAGGTTTTGCACTGAACTAGTTTTAGTTTGTGAAAATGTTCACAAAATACTTCAGCCCCTTCTCCAGTTACCACCCCAACCCTGAGTGCATCTTAGAGCTGTGATTGGACAATGATTATAGTTAAGCATGGCACTACTGCAACATACTGATGAAAGTGAAATCAGTGCAGCCTGGAATTACTTTCACTTCACATTACGCTCAAAAAAAGGCTTTAAAAGTCTGGAGCAACAGCCTGCTGCTGTTTAGCTTTTCAGTTCAGCACGTTTTCTTCACATCACAAACATGATTGCTTTCTATGATTGCTTTTCTGTGTAGCATGAAATATTCTCAATAATATATCGTAATGTAGACATCAACCCTTAGCAGAGCATTGTGGTGTCATGATTTTCTTCGCCATGTTCTTAGGCCTAGCTTCAAAATGCCAGCACTGTATAGTAAAACAAGTGTAGTTTTAAATGAAATAGCCTTAGTTTGTCACATATACATTACTGCACTGTGAAATTCTTTCCTCGCATATCCCATCTATGCAGGGTTGGGGTCAGAGCACGGGGTCAGCCATGATGCACTGCCCCTGGAGCAGGGGGGGTTTAGGGCCTTGCTGAAGGGCCCAACAGTGGCAGCCTGGTGGTGCTCGGGCTTGAACCCTAATCCTCCAAGCAACAACCCAGATCCTTAACCTCTTGAGCTACCACCGCACTCGGTGTAGAAAATGTGCAATTTTGAAATGTGAAATTAAAAAGTGATACCTTTAGGTGTGTTTTTTAATCCAGGAGCCTTTGTTTCCTAAAAATGCTTAAAGAATAACTACACAATTCCTTTTAATACATTTTAACCAAAATGATATGATTCTTTATAAAATAATCTCCACAGTATTTGCTGCATGCTGAAATGATATTTCTATTGAAAGACTTGGGTTAAGATTGAAGTTATGTTCTCCTCTATTGTTTTGTTCGATCCCTCGGGTACACACATTGCCCTCAAGCCCCAGTACTGAAAAGCTGCCACTGTTGGGCTCTTGAGCAAGGCCCTTAATCCTCTCTACTCCAGGGGTACTGTATCATGGCTGACCCCAGCTTTTAACAAGATGATATCTGTGAAAAAGACTTTCAGTGTGCTGTAATGTGACAAATAAAGGCTGCTGCAAATATGATATTGAAATGACTTCAAATCTGTCCAGTTTCTTGCTTCAGTTCATCTCTCTCCATTTTCCTGGATTAAACCACTAGAAGATTTTTGACTTGTGACTAGTTATAAGCATCATGGAAACATTTTTCCCTCCTGGTCATGTCCTATCTCTGAGACAAGCTTTAATAATTATAGTTCTATTTTTGTCTTTTGTTTTTTTTTAATTCTCTCCTTTAATAAACAGGGTTATAACATGGAGGTTGCATATTACTGACTAATTCGTGGCGCTCACTATGGCCAACTACACTTAGTTCCTGGTGTATGGAAAAGTCCTTACTCTAAATCATGGGCTAAAAAGGTTCCTGTAACTGAGATTCAGGAGCCAAAACCAGCCCAGGTTCATCCAATGGAAAGTCCTTAAAAATATCACTGTGTTCCTAAAAAGATTCCAGGAATGGAAACTGGGTTTATTATTAAAGACATTCATAAGGTTTGACCTTATTTGGTTGGTCAGTAACTGTTCATAAATGGATATCCTTTTGCATGTTCATCTTTGGGATGCTGAAGTATTTCAGTCCTCTTAAGAAACAACTTTTTTGTCACTTGGTATCACCTCTGTAAGCCACGTCCCAGACAATTTTTCACTTCAAAGGTTGTTTAGTTGCCGTCCAGTGTGTTATGTCTTTCATGTCTTGAACAATAGAACATTATTTTAGTTCTCTTGAAAGTGAACTGGTTTTTCATGTAGCACCGAAGTCAACCCCAGGTTCTCGGATTTGACAGTCCCAGAGAGACAGTTATGTGAGCTTACCCTTTTCATTTCCGATCACTCACATATGCAAAACGTGCTTTTATTGGTCTCCAGATAGAATGCATGGTTTTCTTACCATGTATATATCCGATAGCTGTCCTGACACGAATCCTGACCATAAACGTAACATTAGATGAGGTTAAAGACGAATCTCAGCCACTGGCGTAAAGTCCATATTGTATGACAATCAGGCAATGACAGAAATCTGTGTTAGTAGATTTATGGACGAAACAGAAGAGAAAGCAGAGGAGGTGCTCGGAAGAAGGCCGAGCTTTTAGATCTGAAGAACACAAGCCTTAACTGCAGAGCACTACTCCTCCTGCAGTCCTGATTTTGTCTCTCGAGATCTTCACCGTGATACCAACGTGGACTGTGCATGACAGGTGGCATCAATAGCAGGTTAGCAAATTGGTGGACATTTTGTGTGCCTTCTAAACACACAAACAGGCCCTGCTTGCGTAGATGCTACGGGTCAAACCGTGCTAATGAGCCGTGCTTAATGTCTTCAGTGAATATACAGAAAACATTCTATGTTGGGTTTCTTCACGGCTAGTTGCTTCAGTCCGTGCCCTACCCACTGGTCTTTTCGGTTCAACTGAATGCTCATGGAAGTGTTTATTTCCTGTGTAGTTTTAATTCTGTTGCTTTACGTAGTCTTTAAAATAGAAGCCTTTCAGGTTGTTTAGTGAAAAGTTTTCCGACGAATTCCGAACGTTCAGACAACTGCTGTGTGTCAAATCCCTCTAGTGATATCCTGGACAATCACTCAGGCTCTTTGATGTCTCTGATTCTGCTGTTTGCCATTCTGTCCCTGTGCACTTTGTTGATGCTAACTAAACTGGAGCGAGAGTGATTACGAAGAATGGCTCACGAAGCACAAGGCAAAAAAACCACAACAAACACCTTTTTCCATCCCAGAGGCCCTGACCCATCAACTCGATAACCTGTAAATCACACACTAGTACACACCCCGAACCTCTAATCTTCTACTGCTATTTGCACTTGCCCAAACAGTCAATCAGGCTGTTTTTTTCCCTTAATCAGTCCGTAAATCTAAAAGATATTCATGTTTGATGCCGCTGTAAACAGCGACTTTGTTGTTGTTTGTTATTTTTTTAGACATATACCAGAAAGAACTCTTTAAGATGATGTCTCTATTTACTTGTAAGCTTATGTAAAGTAATTGTTTTGCCACTTCGTCAGTTTCTTTCATGAGGACCCCGGTCTGAATGGTGGCCATTCTTACTTAGTGGAAGCATACAGCCCCAAAGAACACCTTCATTGTCTTTCCAAGAAGAAGCAAAAGAAACAAAAGCTCAATTATGAGCATTATGTAATGAGTGTCAGAGCAAAGGCAGCAGGTTTTAAAAAGATCAAAACGCTTCCTCCAGGACTGCGAGACTGCAAACTATCAGATTACATAAATATTTGCTCTGGTTTTCTTCAGCTTCCCATTCATTTAAAACAAAATAGTAATTATATTAGGCATGGACTAAAACCCTGGGGGTTGTGCCAGATATAGAACAAAATAATGTGAAGTGAAGTTGAGTATAACACCATGTCCCATAGTCTCTTATTCCTCCTTCCTTATAACTCAGCATTAAACATTTGCCGGTAAATTTGTAAGTGATATTTTAAGTGATGCAACTATTTAACGCATGAGGCTAGTTAGTTAGTTAGTCCTGTTATAAATGTTTGCTTTATATACAGCTTTTCACTTCATCAAGAAACTAAATAGTGAAGACTTTCCTATGGTGGAAAAATGACCATTACAAAGCACTGACACTGGAGGCTTCTTAGATAATTTTAATAAATAAAATTTCTTTAAGAAAGTAAAGTGGAAGTATTGGGACCTTTGTACTACTTGAAGACCATGGCAAACTGTTGCTGCCTTGGTCAGTTTTGCAATCAGGTCTCCATCGTTGAACATTTGTTGGCTTTGGCAAGAAAGAGTTTGTTAAAACTATAATGCATTTTCTCTGATGCTCATGCTTATAAGCCGCCAAAAACCGCCTTGTCACACGATTGCACTTGACCATAGAGTGTACAGTTATAGAAAGTAAATGTTTTATAATCGCACTGGTGTCATCCAGATAAGGATGGGTTCCATACTAAGTCTGGTTCCTCTCATGGTTTCATTCCTCAAACATCTCAAGGACTTTTTCCTCACCACCGTCACCTCTGACTTGCTCACTTTAATCATTTTTATTGTGAATTTTTATATTCCTGCAACACCGATTCGCGACAGTGTCCACTGTTAAAAGCTCTACACAAATAAAACTGATTTGAATCGGATTTAATAAACAATTATAGATTTTTCTATTGTTACACAACTACTTAAAAAAATCTTGTATTAGGTGGAGCGTGAATTAGCTGTGGCTATTGAAGCATATTAGGATGAATGCATTATTATATAAACCTAATCTAAATTACTTAAATTTAAATAAATAAATAAATCAACACCATGTTGAACTAGAAATAATAACTAAGCCAGCAAAAGTGCATCACGAGAATGTTCTGGTGTTTGCCTGCATGCACTTTAGAGGTGTTTTTGTGCCATTGATTGTGGAATGCTGCCTCTTTAGTGAGCGTGCAAAACAGCGCATTGTGAGGCATTTCCCAAAATAACCCCCCTTTATTTAAACAAAAGAGCCTTGGCAGAAGCACCTTGTTAGCTGGGTTTCCGGGGACTGTGAAGCCTGCCCATTAACTTGAGCTCCTAAGGCTGAAGTTCTCTGGCTACAGTGATGGTAATGTTTGTGTGCCGTGATATTTTTACAGTTGCATAAAATAGAGATGTGTGGTGACTCGTTTTCTTTATTCTCTCAATCTTTTTTTTTTTTAATTCCATTCTTCCTAATTGGTCCTAAAAGTAATGCTATGAAGCCTTTCTGAATGCATTTTGGTTGCACCTGAATCAGTATTTCCGCTCCTCTTAGAGTTGATGGTGAATTTTTTTCCTTCTTCTTCTTCTTCTTCTTCCTCTTCTTCATTTTTTTTAACAATTTTAATTTATTTATTTATTTTGGAAAAATGCACTCATACCACTAAACTAAGCCCAAATTTGCTCTCTTTGCTGAACAATTTCACTGCTTTAGCCATCAGGATTGATGTGTTCTATAATAAAGGAGTTTTTCCCGTTTAGCTAGAACATCCTGTGCCAGGCCACGAACGCTTCAGGAACACTGAAATGCTTGAGAATGGGGTATGCTTATCCCCTCCGTCAGGATTAATGGCATGTTAGTGATTTTTTAAGCCCAAGGTTTAGATGCTGCTATTTTGCATGAAGATGCAGTGCATTTTGTAAATCAGCCACTACTTTAATATGGGGCTGAATTGATACAGAAAAGCGGTTAAATCTAACCAAAAACAACAATAATAATAATAATAATAATAATAATAATAATAATGATAATCTTAATAATTAATAATTATAGATTTCAAAGATGGGTAAATCAGTAGCACAAGCCCCACCTACAATGCTGTAAATATATTATGTGCTACTTGTTTCAAATCCCACCATCTTCTTCATGACGCACATCTGCCAAGGAATCAACCTGAATGATTTTTACTAGCTGGATTAATTAACATCCACAAACCACAGATCTTTTCAAAATCAGGAGCTCACGGACACGTGGGAACGCCGACGAAGCCAAAGAAAATACACTGCAGCGCAAAGCCACCATAAAACTCTCCTGATAGTACGCACAGTCACCTTACAGTGAACATAAATTAGAACTGTATGGTTACCCTCCATAGGCTGGTGAGACAAAACCTTTAGCACTGGCATGTCACGATAACAAATGCAGCGGGCTACATGAAAAACTAAAAGAAAGAGAGTATTTATAACAGCTTTCTCACTCAAAATAATTCCCGATGAGTGACGTTTATACTCCGGGTAAACAGTATCCTGGTTTATCTCGTTTAATGCTTCACACTGCTCATACATTACGCGGGGTTAGCAATTAATCCTTGCTTTTCATAAACCGACGTGGTACATTACTAAACCCCGGCTTAACCTTCTTATTTGGATATTTGTGTTATCGACAAGATTGGATAAATACAGAATGCGGCCACTTACAACTAATGACGGAAATATAGGTTTGACACTTTTTAAGATTTTGAGTCTAAAAATAAATAAATAAATATATAAATAAAGGCTGGTCTGCCCTTTTGGACACAAGCAGGCAGTTAACTTTCACAGCTTTCTAATCTTTTATATCTTTTTATTATTTATTTATTTGTTGTGTAGTTCACCAGATGTTTGTTGATAGCCAGTTTCCAGATTTTTTATTTTTATTTTTATTTTTATTTTTTCCAGCCTGTCCTGAACGAACTTTTCTGGCCATAACTCAAATGCTGCACTAATGCTAAAGAATGTACAGAGCATGCAGGGTTTCTGTGACTCTAGATAGCATGTTATATGAGGCTAAAGCGCTATCGCTTTAAACTGCATTGTTTCACTGCAACTGTACACGTTTGTCACAGCGATGCATTATTACCACAAAAGCCATGCTAACCCTACTTTAGAACTACGGTTAAGAAATTAAAACGTTCCTCTACCCCTTGGTTAAAATCGGGTTTAGAATGACGATCATCCAGGGTTAAGTGTAGTGTGAAAAGCTTGCTTTCATGTTGTTTCCTTTATTATAAGTATTTCATTACATCATTACATGATACATTTGCTAGCTTTTTAGCCTAGTCACTTTCCAGGCAACCAAACCATGAGACTGTGCATTACACCCGGAGCTTTCACTTCCCGACGGCCGATTTAACGAGCTCCTCATTTGTCCATCGCAGTAGATTATTCAATTTTCCACTCTGGAGTATTTGGTCATTTTCATAAGGTTCTAAACAGTTTCATTAAGGATTATGTCAACCACATTTATCTTCATTTCCTTAATTCCCAACATATTTAGACACGCTGCTCAACATTAGAGCCGTCAAACCAGGTGTTCACTGCCATTTCGGGAAAGTGTCGTCATCCTTAACCCAAATACTGAGCATGTCCACTCAGAATGGAGTTCTCGTTTAGCACTGGGGATCAATTAGAGGGTGAAAAGGTCTGATACAGTGGGAAATTTAATTAGACAGACGGAAAAGACGTTAGAGGACAGGATCCTGGGTGGAGGACAACCCCATGTGCTCTGACGCGGTCGGTGCTGTCCCTTGACATGTGTCAGGATGTCATGTGAACTGACAGGTGATTTTTTTTTCTTTCCCTTCTTCACCCACAAAAGGAAAGAAGTGAAGCTTGTCAGTGTGGCTCATATTCTCATCACTCATTCAGGATCTAGAGCGTCAGCTCCCCACCCTACCCCTCTCAGGTCACACAAGTGGGTTGTTAAAAATGGAGTTAGAAGAGACGCTTAAAGATTGAAATTCTTTACAATCAAGTTATTTTTAAACTCTGTCATGATATAATGATTAGCTTTTCAATGAGTCCAGCATGCCTGTGTCTGAAACTCGCATATTTCAAGATATCTCCAGATCGAGTGGTTGAATGTTTGCAGGATTTAGATGGAATTACTCTCTTACCCAGCAGATGAACTGATTTGGTTTTGGAATTCATCTTGACTGAGTCAAGGTCACATGTCTGAAATAGTTTTCATTTTAAGGTTTATTACATTTAAGCCATCATGGTCAGGAACTTAAGCCCATTTTTATTATTATTTACGATTTTTCCATCACTCCATCCATCAGTGTGCCTGTCTGAGATTATCATTAGTGCATTATCTAAAAAGAAAAACGAGTGGTTGTGTTTATAGGATTTCTGTGGAATTATTATTGTAACCAGCAGATGAACAGATTAATTTTTAGAATCCATGCAGTCAGGTTCAAGATCACAACAAGGTCAGATGTCTGAAATGGTTTTTCTTCCCGAGCTTCCTTTGTGTTTAAAGAATAGTGTATTTTAAGTATAGATCTGGCATGTGGATTAGTAACAAGTACTAGATTTATTGGCCACAGAGGTGTCCCTGTGGATGCTGTTGGTGTCGAGTTAGACTTTTTTTTTGTAAAAACATAAAGGAAAGTCCTGATTTTATTTCATTTATTTTTATTCATTTTCACTACAGTAGTGGATCCGTAGACACAAGGTCAGAAAGCACCCTGGTGCTATCATGGTGGCATCATGTGCAATAAAATGCCTATCTAAATCTATCTAATGATGGCTTTGTCGGCTAAAACACACATGCAGGTTTACTTCCTGAGCAAGTGAGACTCAGGTACGAGTCACATTCACGTTCAAAGGAATTTCAGCACAGTTCTCCTGTTCTCAGTTCCTCCAGGTAGTCTCAGGTTCGGTGCCACAGTGAGCTCTTTTTGACATTACCAATTTTTCACATGAACCTGCTTTGTTTCAGACCAGTTTGAAAGCTTCCTAACACCTTCACATGGCCATTTGAAAAACTTCAGATTCTTTCATTTCCTCTTCTTCTGGGTTGTTGATCAGAAGGTCAGGGTTCAAACCCCAGCACCGCCAAGCTGCCACTGCTGCTTAACCCTCTCTGCTCCAGGGACACTGTATCATAGCTGCCCCTGCGCTCTGACCCCAACTTCCTTTGTTGGGCTATGCGAAGAAAAGAATTCCACTGTATGTGTGGTGATTAATAATAAAGGCTTCTTCAGTAAGCACTTTATCCTGGATGATGTACATCCTACCTGATAACGCTGCCTTTACTTTTATCATGAGTTATCTTTATAAGGAGAAATCTTACTTTTTCAAATAGTCCTGAGTATTTGAGTCTCAGTGACCCTCTCAGTTCTGCAGAAGCAGTTCTGCTGACAGGAGGAGAGGTTTAGTACATTATAACTGTTCACTGAAAGATCATGTATATGTAAAATGTTAATATGCAACACCAGTCCAGTGATCATATGAATGATTAGAGTGGTAGTAATGGAACACAAAACCATGTATTAATGATGGCTTTGCTTATAATTCCATCTATGGCAACCAAAATCTGTTATACTACGTTCACACATACAAGGAGGCTTCAGTTGGTGTACTATGAAGTCAACAGTAGATATTCATACTGCTGGTTGCCACGGTAATAACATTCAATGGGTGGGGCAACTAGCATTCCCAGTCAATTTTTACCTCAAAATTAAACATTCTGGAGGAAGATTTGTCATTTAATTTAAGAGTCGTAGCTCCATATTTGCATAACGTTCAACTTTTCTCAACATCGCTGGACACGCCCACATATGCTAGTCAGCTCTCATGGAAAATGAATGATCTCTAGTCATAGCATTAGTCATCAGACCGAGGCTCATATACTTAATAATATGGGATTATACAGGCTTTATGTTAGGAGACGAAAATGACTGTGTGGACTGGGCTAATAATAATAATTATTATTATAATAATAATAATATTAATAATGCAAAGAGTTTATTACCACCCCAAACAATATATATCTATATCCTAAAGCATTTTATTCCTTTTATACCAGAGCACATTGGCAAAAATTTCATTTAATTATGTATTAATGAATAAAAAGTCATATTTTTTGTGTTTATAGTTGATGAAACAAATTGCCCTCCACAATTATGTTATGCAAGTGATAACAGGAATGAACTTGTTTCACAGATTATACAAACTCGTTTTGTGAAGCTCTAAACAGTCATTTCCTTACCAGCCTCTTTTTTTTTCTCTCTCTCTTTCTTTTGAATAAGACCGAAAAAATGCATTTTCTTCTGTTGGTGAGAAACCACAAAGCCTCTGTTCTTAAGACTTTCCCATGAAAACTTTACTCCTGAATGTTATCATTCAACACAAGGAAGTACAAGCAAACTAAACACAAGTGCATAAAGGTTTTAATAAATGAACTAGAAGTCTAGAAACTTGGAATACAATGGAAACATGTGTGCGCTAACTAGACTGGCAGAAAGCATGAAATGTTAAAGAAACGGGACGAAAACCAAGAAATATGAAATGAAACAGGAACGTGTTCTGCCCATGAACAGAAACTGGGAATATGTACTCAGTGGGATTAAGCGATGTAAAGATGCAGGTGACGCACACTGACAAAAAACAATGAAGAAAGCAAAACCAAAACAGTACCATGGAAAACTAACTGACAAGAGGGGTGATTAGTGACACGATTACACTGGAAAATCTTTCAAAAATGCTAAATAATTTTTGTACTTTTGTATACATAGAATGATTCATTTATATTTCACTTACATAATTTTTTCTCTTCTAATCTGAAGCAGTATCTTATCTTATCAGTTAAGTTTGTGACATATACATTACAGCACAGTGAAATTCTTTCTTCGCATATCCCATCCTTGTGGATTGGGGTCTGGAGCAGGGTGGCTTGGGGGCCTTGCTCAAGGGCCCAACAGTGGCATCTTGGTGGTGCTGGGGCTTGAACCCCGATCTTTCGTTCAACGACCCAGAGCCTTAACCACTTGAGCTACCACTGCCCATGTCCTATCTTATCTCAGTTTATCAGTTTATCTGGAATGTTCTCCACACAAGCTCCTATCTACTGCAAACTGTATAGAAATTATGACGTGATTAAAAACGAAAGCATCACTGAAACATCTGACCAATCAGATTCAAGCATTCTACAACATAGTGGTGTAAATAAATACTTCAAATCCCTGAGCACTGTAAGCTTGACTGTATGATTGCTTTAACCTGAACAGTATGGTTCATAAAGCTTCCTTTGTACCAGTCCTATAGAATTTGAGCTTCAAGCATCTTTCTTGACGAATAAAAAAAAAAAAAAAAAAAAACTGTCCACGTCGAAGGAATGTTAACAGTACTTTGAACTTTGCTCTTCTGGAAATCTTTGATTTCCCTTATTCTTAATTTGGCATAAACTCCAGCAGTCATTATGCACAGCACACAAGCTCGAATGAATGGAGTTTTGTTTTAACCTTTGTGAAAGAACAGCAGAACTGACTCACCCTTTCCCAGATACCATGAATGAATTCATCTGGTTGCAATTTTTTTTAAATCCTCACCACCTACACATATACTTTACCTTGGAAGCTGGTACAAAAAAAATAAATAAATAACACGCCGCGGCTTTGATCGTGTAATACGACGTTGCAGCGATGTCCCGAACAGTGCTGTTTAGTCGACTTTTTGAAAGCCTCCTTTCTTTGGCTCATTCTCCCTCATCTTCCCATTATGTCTCCGTCACCTTTGATCCATTTCCTGTCTTGCACGCCCATTAAAGGTGAAATAAGCAGTTAAAAAGAATCGACGTGGCTGATTACAGACATTCAGAAGGTCAGCATTTGCGTGGATGCAAAATGCCTCTGGTGAAGATGTCGGGTCTGAGCTGATGGACCCTCCTTGTCAATGAGGATGTAGGGAGGGATAATGAATAACGCTTTTCTCGTTTCCTTCTGCAGTTTGACTCCGGGAAAAGAGCCAGTGCATGGAGGAAAAGCAGACAGTCTTAAAACTGTAGAAGTGAAGAAACTGGTGTATATGTAGGTCATTCACCTAAATATGACTTTAATCGACTCCTGATGTACTGTACATGGAAGCATTTTAGATCTTTACAAAAAAAAAAACAAATTGCTCTGCTTTCAAGAATTACTGGTACCAATAGCTATTCACTCACATAATAAAGTTTAACTGCCTGCTTCAAGCAATAAGTCAGGCATAAAACACTACAGCCATGCTGTTATCGAGAAATAATCAACGTCGGGGTGGAGCAATGCCAGTTCTACTTCGAAGTTGATTATTTTCCCAGAACCCAACATCCTGAAGTGTTGTATTCCCTTTATGCGACAATAATTTACCTGTAATTACAATCATTTAATAATGAAGGACACATTTTAACCATTTCTAGTTGAAATTTTTATAGTATGTTTATTAAATTATAAGAAATTATTATTAGAAATTACAGAATTACATAAATTATTGAAATGATTAGACAGAATCTTAATTCATATTATACAGTTTTAAGTTTTATACACATTATAAGGTGTTATAAGGTATATTATAAGGACTTTTATATTATAAGGTACTGTATTATCTGACAATTTTATAATCTCTCAACTTTTATTCTTTTCTACTTAAAGCAACAGTTTCCCATCATCCTTATCCAGTTGCATGTGAATAACACTCTTTAACTGAACAGTCATGATAATTACATTACATTATATTACATCATTTCATATTTATTTCAGAATGAGAATGGATCACTTTTGGGAAATTTTTGCTCACTAGCTTGATCTTAATTTATCTATGTTTTATTTTATCCACGCTAGCAACATAGTAAGGCTTGGCAGAGGAAAGCTGTCTCTGGTTAAACTGCAAACTTAATGTGTCTGGCTTCAATGTTGACTATAACTGCACAATTGAGCCAGAGACTGTCAAAACCATCAGTATGACAAGTTTTATGCTGATGCTGGCTTGTTTTATTTCTACAGGCTGTGTTATGGGGTTTGTCATGTACTGGTGTAATGTAGAGGGAAAATCTAGCTAGTGTTGTATAGGATCTGCCAGTTGGTCAGTGTTCAGCATATAGCTATACAAGTTGGCTCATCACTTACACAGCCAAGGTCTGGCAATGCTTGTGTTAATTCTCAGCTTTAAATTTATAGAGTGAGTATAAGAATTCATGGTCCAGCACCAGGAGGTATGGTGGATGAACCTGAAGATATTCTACTAAGAAAAAAAAAAACACTGTGTTTTTCAGACTTATTTATTTCTGTTGTTTTAGCTTCTTATGTCACATTGAGAATGTTTCTACAACACTGGATTTTTATTCAGTTCTCAAATTCTAGTCAGAGGTTGTTGGTATTACTGTCTCTTTAACTTTATATGATTGATAGATAGATAGACATTGAGAGATTTGGATGGATGGATGGATGGATATAGAAGATGGATGGATGGATATAGAAGATGGATGGATGGATGGATGGATGGATGGATGGATGGATGGATGGATGGATGCATGGATGGATGGATGGATGGACGGACGGACGGACAGACGGACATAGAAGATGGATGAATGGATGGGCATAGAAGATGGATGGATGAATGGATGGGCATAGAAGATGGATGGATGAATGTATGGGCATAGAAGATGGATGGATGGATGGACATGAAAGATGGATGAATGGATGGGCATAGAAGATGGATGGATGGATGGATGGACATAGAAGATTTATGGATGGACATAGAAGATGGATGGATGGATGGATGGATGGATGGACATAGAAGATAGGTGGATGGATGGACATAGAAGATAGATGGATGGATGGACATAGAAGATGGATGGATGGATGGATGGATGGATGGACGAACACACACACACACACACACACCAGTGTAATGTGTTCATTCCTATACATTATTCTTTCTTCTGGAAAGTTTACACGAAGCCTTTTTTAAGGGTAACTTAAAAGATGTTTATTTCGATTTTACAGAAGGACACTTCAGTGTCAAAGTTTTCAGAGAAAGCAAGAATCTTAGGAGAGGGCTTAGAGCACTGCAAGATGAGAAAAATGAAAGAAAAAAAATCACAAGTGTCTGTTTAGAGCTGCTTCTCCATAAGTGAGAGGAGGAATTATGTTCTCGCAGACATTCCAAAACATTGTACGTAAATATAAATGAAAAAGGTTTGATGTGTCATTTTTCAAGTAATGAAAATGTTATCTTCTTATAACACAACATTTATTCCACTTTGCATAATTGATTAGTTTCCTGTTTGTAACAGCCTGAATTGGTGTTTTATCTAATTTCTTCATAAGAGGTTAATACACTTGATGCTGCTAAAGTTTCCCTCACATAGTGCATTAATTATACATTTACTGTATCAGCTTCCTATAAGGAAACTATAAATAAAACACCACCGTTTGTTGTTATAAGAAACTAATCAGTGATGCAACTGGAATAATTCTTGAGTAAGAAGGGGAAAAAAACACCTATAATAGTGGAGAATAAACAATTATTCCTGTTTACGACATTAATCATTTTCCTCTAACAGCAAAACCCTGTTTAATTTAATGTATAATTTCCTCATAGGAGGTTGCTTAACTTGTTGAGGATACCGTAAACGTTTTACCCACACAGTATATTAACTGCACATGCTATTTACTCTAATTCCTGAGCTTTCATGCACGTTTCTTCAGATGAAAGGAGCTCGTTCACCATTGTGTCACCATTCCATTGCATGTGAAAGGTTCTTCCTCTTACCCCTTTAGCCAATGTCGTAACACTCTGACTGGAAATTTTTTTTCTCGCTCCTTTCATTCCACCGATGCAGAACCGGAGACGATTCCTTACAGATAGCTGTATACTTACTCACTCCAGACAACAAACAGTACTGTGGAGGGTTAATCATTTCCGAGCATACGTTACCCTAGACCTGCTCTTTGATAATCAATCACTGAAGCTAAAACCTCCAACATTTCTACTTCTCCCTTTCTTTCTCTGCGCCAGTGAGAAAAGATGCACTTAATATCTTTATCAAAGCTCCATCAAATAGCTAAAGGGCAGAGAAATAAAGACCCATGATTCTGGGAGTAATTTAGCGATTTCTTTCTTTCCTCCTCTCATGTCTTCTGACTCTCTCTGTCTTGCAAAAATATGGTTTCTAATGGGCATGCCTAGTCCTAAATTGGATTCCAGTTGGCTTTTTTTGTGCTCATGTTGTCCATGTTGTTAGCCGAGCCAAGCACCATTCATGGATTCCAGGTTCAGAGTGTGAGGAACGTTGCAGAAACCATCAGGACTCACTCAGAACTTGGATGGCATTGAGAGTTGGAACGCTCGCACTAAGCCTCCATATTTTAGGCAATGGAAATGACAGTAACCATGAGATCAAATCATTTCTCATAAATGCATTTCAGTGCAGGACCTGCTGGTATACCTACTGCCGCAGGAGGTCTCTATGGAAACTGCAGGAAAATTACACTCATATAGTCGGGAAGGAAAGCCAATGGGCTTCATGCTTGGATGCTGATATTTACATGCAATCAGTGGCCCACAGGCTGCTAGCATTCATATCAGTCTTAAAGCATTTAGCTCAGTTAAAACCTTTTGCAGAACTTCATGGTGGGGTTTTTTAAATCTCTGAAAACATCTTTACATGTATCCCTTCGCTAAACACTTTTATCTAAATTTCTGTAAACCTTATCTTCATCAATATCATTCTTATACATTCTAATTCTAATAGCAATTTTCTAAATTCTTAAAAAAACAAAGCCTCTTAAAACTCTGTGCTAGAAAGCATTTCCTCTTAGCTTATGGACCATCATACAAATGGTATATGTACAAACGTTATATACAGCATGTTAGAATAATAAATATAATATGTTTTTTTGTTTTTTATGTTTTTTTATTTATTTTACATGTAATATGTCCTTATTATTTTTAGTGGGTATTTTTCTGTTATTTTTTTCTGTGTTAGATTTCTGTATTTTTATTTTATTTTTTTTTAATTGTTTTTATAATTAATTCACTTCTGGAATTTACTTAGAAATAATCAGACATATCCTTAATGTTACTTGATGCACATTTTAAATGTTTATTATTGTTAATATATTAATAATTGTTATTAGTGGCTTTATAATTATGTAAAAGAGATTAAAGCTGACATTAAATATCCTATATGCTTAAAAATTCATAAACGCTAGTGGGTAACCTAATTCTTTTTTCCCTTTAAGGGAATACTTAATCTATTCTATGTAGAACCTTGAAATAGTGTTTCCCTGGAATGCAAAAGCAACCAACCTGTACTTATCCACTAAACCCTTAAATACCTATTTTTAAAACCATTATTCAAACCAAAATGCTCATATAATATTATAATAATAGTAATAATTATTATACGGTTGCTTTATTATTAATTATTATTATTGTCCAGTACACCATGGCATTATAAAGCACACTTAATCATAATTTATCAAATAATTGTTTTTAGAACATTGTTAGAGTTTTATGAGGCATTATTATATTTTTATGATAAAAATCCTGCCTGGAATCATTACTAACCTATAAAGAATTAGAAGTTATAATTTTTATAATGGTTTGTGAATATTGGCTTTATATAAAGTGTGATCTAACATGTAGCATATTTTATAATAGCAAGAGTACAAAATGACCCTTTGTCCTTGCGTACCTGTCATACTGGCTTGTTTGTAAACATGGCTGTAGATATATTGCCGAAAAAGCAAGTAAAGGGGAAAGAAAAAAAAGCAATGGAGGTATCTAACATGGAACGGGACGAGAGGACAGAGAGGGCTTTGTTGCGGAAGAGGGAGAGGAAGCCCTTGAACCATGCCTGTGGAGGAGAGAGGAGCGTGTCCCTCCCTCGCCAGGGTACAAGGCTGAGGAGAAGCAGATGTTGGCGCTGAAGATGACGACAGGCCTGCGGTCTTGTGAGCAGAAGCAGAGGAACGAGGATCAGGGGAGGAGAGAGGGAGGGAGAAGACGGAGGATGTGGTTAGGGCATCACTCCTAACTGCTGAGGCTGCGAAACCGCACACACGCACACAATCATGTTCGAGTTTTGCTGTTCCCTCCTTTTTCTGCCTTTTATTTTACCATCCATCTCACCCTCCTCTCCGTGCCGCACGACTGCCTCTTGTTTTTGTTTTAGGCCATCTTTTTATTTTATTTTTTTCCCATTTATTTATTTTATAAAAGTTGGTGTGAACAGTTTTGAGATGGATTGAAGGTTTTTCAATATGCAAAGTCGTCTTTCATGGTTCTACATAGAACCTGTAAGGAGAGCCAACCAAAGAATCCGTGCATTGAGTTCCCTGTAACATATCGCACCCTGTCCAGCGTGTCCACCTTGTGCTTTGAGTCTCCTGGGCTAGACTCCAGACTCCCTGTCACTCTGTGTAGGATGAGCCCTGGAGAGGTATTAAGGTTTTCCCCAAAGAGACAACCAAGGACCCAATAAGTTTCCTCTGTCTTAAGTGTGTGTGAGGTTTATGCCCTGGAAGAACCCTGGTTATAAAAATTTCACTTCATTTCAAGCCATAAAAATAAGGGTTATTGGATACTTACGGGTTCTTAGTTTCTAGAAAAGGATGCTTTCTCCTTGCTTTCATCTGTATGAAAAATTCATGGTGCTTGTACAAACGTGCTACGTGCATGACCAAGCATCAATTTAGAGCCTAAAATATGATCAGACCCTATTATATAACCCACTTTAGAACACATCACCGTCATGAAATATGTTATTTATGATTTAGTGCTGTTAATATATTATGATTCAGTGAGTATTTAAGGACCATCTGAAGATCCCAATGAAACTCCTGGCATGAGGATACAGACTGCCTCTAACCCAAACATATCAAAACTATAGAGCATGTCTGCTTTATAGTAAACAGAACTCCTACCTAGGCATCACAGTTTATTTGGGGAAATCATCATTTCTTGATTGCCTGAGCAAGTAATTTTATCTTCATGGCATCCAACCCATTTTACATATCTTCGCCTTCCTGTATCATCAGTGTATGAAAATGAACATCAGGAATCAGTTATAAATAGTGGCACAGAGGCTCGTTCATCTAAAACAGCTTCTCTAACACAGCTTTTTCTTATCTTGCTTATTCTCGGTAACTGTTTATTGTGCTACTACTAAGAACTAACACAGCTTCCACTTTGTATGACTCATGCCTGTTTCTGTCCTGAAGAACACAAGGAATAAAAAGGTTCAAGCATCAGAGCATGTTTGTGCAGTTCCGGTAAAGTCTGCGGTGCGTTTGACCTATTGGAGTGTTGCAGAAAACACAAAGCACAGAGGAAGGAAGTGCTAAAGGCCTCTCCTGCATATTAAAGCAGTCTGTGGGGGGGTCACAACCTTTCATTGCGTGAAATGATTTATGAATGTAAGTCTTTCACTCTTGGTTTGTTCACTGAACAGGCATGTGCCCTCAGATATTTTGTCAGAAGAGGATTGGTAATTAGTTTCAGCAAAATTAATGAGGCTTTGGCAAGTAAAGATGGAAACGGGTATATGCTAATGCCGCCTAATGATTGCAATAGCATGACTACAAGGAAATGAGTCACACGCTTTGATTGCTTAGTGGCATCCGTTTTTATCAACTTTATTTCTCGAAATTTTCTTTAAAGGGTGTTTTAACCTGTCTCCAAGCACCTTGCACCAGGTTATACAAAGTGTAAAGAATGAAACCTTTACATTTATTTGTTTATTTAGGAAGCACTTGTGAGTGTGCTGTTATAGGAAAATAATCAACAGTGTGGTGGAGTGATCCGACATGAAGCGGTCTTACTGTTCTGAAGTTGGGTATTCTCCTGACCACTCAGCCCTGAAGCATGAGCAACCTTTAGCGTGCTGGATGGTTTAGCTATACTAATAATCTGAGAAACACCCATCATAGTTCAATATAAATGTAAAAGAAAGAAAGAAATATGTGGTACACTATTTGGTATCACTGTAGTGTTGGGAATTGACTTTTTTTAAATAAAAAACAAAAGAAGTCTGGCATGGTGTCATGTCATTACTAGTTTTAGCCACAAAATGGCCTACAAAATAGGTAGAAATAACCTTTATTTGTCACATATACATTACAACACAGTAAAATTCTTTCTTCGTATATCCCAGCCTTGGAGGTTGGGGTCAGAGCACAGGGTCAGCCATGATACAGCACCCCTGGAGCAGAGAGGGTTAGGGGCCTTACTCAAGGGCCCAACAGTGGCAACTTGGCGGTGCCAGGGCTTGAGCTCCTAATCTTCCAGTCAACGACCCAGAGCCTTAACCACTTGAGCCACCACCGCCCCAGCACATCCCATGACCATGTTACATGCCTACTTGTATCTATGGGTCAGAAAGTCGTAATTACGGTGTCAGGTGCGTTCAAGTTACTTTAGTCAGAGCAAGATGGAGTTGTACCTTCCCTCAAATAATGAAAAAAAAAAAACCTTGCTGTATTTTTTAAACTCGACTTATAGAAAATGAAGGATGATTGTGTCTGAGATCAGCTTCTAAGATGAGAGAACATTCAATTTCAACCAATTTACCATCAATAACAAATGTTAATTCAACGTTTTTATAATGGCACGCCCCCAACTCGGAAACTTTGAGTGCAAAGAAAATTCACTTTTCCTCTAGTTCCACTAATTATGACTTTATGATGCCATTCACGTGCATTCAACTCGTAAATACGATCTTCACCTTGGTTGTGCATAATCATGCATGTATTTTACCACACTGTTTTTGCTCTCGTTCTTGTTTTTTTGTTTTTCTTTGGTGTTTTCTTTAATAAATTCCTGTATTTGCATCCGCTTCCCGATCTGTGATCAGCAGTGTTGTAATCTAGACACAGAAATAACGTTTTCTGAATGTTGTACATTGGTTTGAGATACTAGTCCTCAATATACCTTGAGCATGGTCTACTTTCAACTTTTTCTTTTTAGATTTGTGATGAAGTTAAAAATGATGTTTCAGAGAAGGGAAAGCAGTAACATGTCCAGTTCAGGGGG
The DNA here is from genome assembly GCF_019097595.1 of Hemibagrus wyckioides. Taxonomy (NCBI): domain Eukaryota; kingdom Metazoa; phylum Chordata; class Actinopteri; order Siluriformes; family Bagridae; genus Hemibagrus; species Hemibagrus wyckioides. The sequence continues at coordinate 27,689,544 of NC_080710.1, read as the reverse complement.
AATCCAGGGTGGAAAATTATGAATCATGATATTTAGTACATTGTTCTTACAAGGGTTTGCATCATTTATTTCACCCCAGGGTCAATTTTTAGTCCTGGTTATTTTATTCTGTAAAATCCCTTTTGGTTATACTTCTCATTTTAAGCAAACAAAGCGGACATGATGAGTGAATTAATGAAAGTTGAAGAGGAAGATAAATATGCATTCATTCATACATTTATTTATTTATTCATTCATTCATTTATTCGTCTTCCGTAACTGTTTAATCCTGATCAGGACTTTAGTGGATCTGGAGCCAATCCCAGTAACACTATGAACAAGGTGGGGGAATTCCTCCCAGATGTGACGCCAGTCCTTCACAGAGCAAAGATAAATATATATTCTGATTAGGAACAATATAAATATTATTACTGAATCACGTTACAAGTTCAGCTGTTTGCTTTTCACAGGTCCTGCTGTCCGATTCAACAGTTTTGAGTTCGACAAGCCAGCTCCGCCCCCTGTGATTGGTCAGCACACAGTCGAGGTCCTGAAGGGCATCCTGGGCTACAGCGATGATGTCATCAACCAGCTGCTGACTTCACAGACCGTCACTCAAAATCCCGTTTACTAACGGCAACGCACAAGGCATGGCCGAGTCCACTCCCAAAACACGACCACACAGCCTCCTCTTACCAAATAAACACTCTTGCTCTTTAACACACACACATGCACAATGACCTGACACTAAGGGAGAAATATTGTTCCACCTCCCACACTCGCCGGTTATGTTTAAGAAATTAATCGGCCAAAAAAGCCAACCCGAAAGCAAGCCGCAAATGTAACAATAACAACAGAATGACGCATGAGGAGGCTCGGAGGGTCTGGCCTGCCAGTTGGCGTGTCCAGTGGAATGCGGTCTGGCTCCAGTGACCTGCGCTCACATTCACATCACCTCACACTCTTCTTCCTGTTTTATTGATCAATAACGTATGCAGACTCCCTGCTGGATAAGCTTTCAAATCAAACATTCAGTAATGGGAAAGACGGAAAATCTGTTCCTCAGCTCTTTGGGCTGTTAAACTTTCAAGCTCAGTTTTCATCACCATTTTGGCGAAAATTCACAATCTCTGACTAAAGGCCAAGCCTAGCGTGGAAATACCCTACGGCACACGTGGAAATACCCTACGGCAGACGATAAACGGCACACCTCATAACGTTCGCCTCGTCTGAGATAGGTCCAGTCCAACAAAGTGGACAAAACAAAACAGAAGTGCGTCTGTGACTGGAAACATACTTTAAAAATACTTTTTATCTATTGGTCACTTCTTGTAATCGCCTTCACTACGCTTTTACTTAGAAGCAGACATCACCTCTCTCAGGAGGCATTGGACTTTGTCCAAGTGTGACAAAGGCTGTTTTTACACCTACCCAAACAAACCACACCATGAAGCTACTATTCATTTAATTCGTGGTTTAATTCAAACAAGAGAGCGATCGTAGTCATATGCTTTCGTTTACAGTCAGAATGATTTCATAATTTAATCCACAAAACATTTTTAAGTTCCTCTCGATTTATTTTTAGATTTGACTCGTTTGTGTTGGGTTTTTTTGTTTTTTCTTCCTCCTTCTGAGTCATATGCAGGACTATATTTAGTAGGTGACATCATAGCTAGGAAAGTACCAAATGAAATCAGGCAGAAAGCTTCCGTCAGCTTCCCTTTAACCCCAAAGTGCCGAAACTGACCTTCCTGCAAAACTACATCTAGTTCACAATGTTTACCAATTTTTTATATGCACTATGTTTGTGAAGTTCGCTTATGTCGGGTATTAGATTTTTGCTTACTTGTTTGTTTTTCTCTAAGATGATTGTTATATTTTTAAATCTAATAGGCGTAATTTAATGACACTCATTACATGTGGGCACAAAATCCAATATTACACACTACTTTTTTTCGTTTGTGTGTGTGTGTGTGTGTGTGTGTGTGCTTGTTTGATAAAACCTCACAATGCTATAAATGAATAAATAGCAAAAGGTTGATTTTGTCAAAACTTACAGCCATCAGTTATGTCTGCGTAATAGTAGGCTGTTAAACGTGAATACATTTCATTTTTAATCTCATGATAAATGAAGCTTTTTATAACTAGCTGAAAGTAGCTGTAGCTACAAAATACAAGTAGAAATCGAACTATGATATTACCTGATTTTGCTGCTTTCCCTGACAACCGTGCTGTTAGAAATACGTAAGAAATAAACCAACACACCTTACAATGACTTTCAGGGAAATAAACATGGAAATTTACACTAAGTTTACTTCGAGCGCATTGTTTACTTTGCCAGAAAGACACCCACTTATGCACTACAGATCAGGCGGAAAACAGAAACCTTGTTTATTATTATTATTATTATTATTATATCTAAATTAATTCAATCATATAATTTGTAATTAAATTGTATTATTCATTTTGTTGATGTGTTATACTTGAATTCAACACAAATTCATACATTTAATGACTATTTTTGTGCAAATGGCTTTATGTTAAGATTTGTTTGAGAATGTTTAAGATAATAGAAATGTTTTCCAGAATTAATAATGCTTAAGAAAAATACAGTATTTCCACTGACCATAAACAGTATCATTGTATGTTGCTTTTACTGTATTGTCCATTTGTTAAATTTAAACACACCCTGTCCGACTAAACACAAGGAGTTTAGTAATTAAAGCCGATTGCACGCTGCACGATTTTAGCCCAGTTTTCCCAGTGTCCCCCGGCCAAGCAGCATGTAGTGTGAGCAGTTGAGCGATGCAATTTCCTCAGCCCAAAGCGCTGATATTTTCAAGCTTGTTTAATATTTTTGGCAAAGCATCACTTTGTGTAAACCCATTTGTGATTTGTTGAGAGTACGGCAGTGAAAAAAAACGGCCAATGAGAGTAAATCAAATTCATCTGCTCCTATTACAGCTGATCAGATCCAGTTTATTGTCCATAAATTTATTTAGGGAGGCGAGGACATAAGCACACTAATGTGTCTTCTATAAGAAATTATTTGCCTTGTGTTACACAAATGGCATAGCATAGCTCCTGCTGGTGCAAAAAAAAAAAAAAAGTGAAGCTATTTGTAATCTGTGTCCAGTTCTCTTTCCAGAAAAGACAATCCTCACTTTATTCATCTTCCCAATAAGCCAGTATTTCCTCCATTTTTTTTTCTTTTCTCTTTTTTTCCTCACAAAAAAGTCAAATGATTGACACTTCCCATCTTTATTTTCCATCAGAAAGCAGGATTTAGGGATCTGTCATGTTTTTGAATGAGATGTTTTCAGGCAAAAGACTGTGTTGTGTGTGTGTGTGCACTTCATCTGAGACCGTGCATGCAGTACTACATCACCACCAAACTACTTCTGCAAGTCGCATAGTGTACACTCTGCTTTAGTCTGACAATATTGGCAATTTTGACCCTGGAGAGGGAAAAAACGCATTTATCTGCGCTGATTGCACAACCCAGAGACTGAAGAATGCAGCTTTTATGTAAGAAGTGTCAATGCAATAAAATGATAACGTGTCTTAACTTTTGCCCTCACGCTCCATCCAGATGTTTATGAACCGAATGAGCGTTGTTTGACTTGACTTCACAATGATGAACTCAACAGGTGCAAGGTCCAAAACCTCTTATTTGTTCAGAGGTTCAGTGACTGTAGTAGCTCAGGGTAGAGTGATTCAGTCCCTCAGGGGAATTAGGGTTGTTTCGGATGTCAGTAATTGCCAGATATTTTTTCACGTCTGATTTTTTTCCTGTCTGTTTTGCGCAAATGACTTGATGTCAAACACAGACCAGGTCACAGCAGGACAGCATCAGGAGTGTGACCACTATAAAGGAGGTGCCACAGGAAAAAAAGGTTTATTTAAACCCAGCCAGCAACTGTCGTGTGATTTTTACTACACATGCAGCATGATTACTCCTAACATGTGGTTTAGGCGGAATTTTGTTTAGGCTTCAGGTTGAAAGCGTTGAGGGGCAGAGTCTCGCTATTAGACAGCGTGAGAAGCAATTGTGCTCTGTTGAAAGCTAAAAAGGGAGTTTTCCTGAAAGAGTCATCTGTTTGGATGGTTCCAGATCATTTCACTGGAATCACTTTTTAATAAGAACCCTGGTTGAAGTTCGGGTCAAATCATTATACTCCTAATACTCATTATACAGCCATGTTTTTGCACTCTAACATTCTTTAATATAATTTTATTGGGCAATTAAAATAGAAAGGTGCCAGACTTTGGCTGTAAAATATCGTGTTTAAAATTCAAAACAGCAGTTGGTGGCAAAATGTCATGAAAATGGATATTTTTATTCTGGGTGTGGCTTGTCCTGAAATTTCTCTTAACTCTGATGAGAAGTAGTAGTAGCTATATAGAGTATACTGTGGCTACTATATATAACTAGCGAAGCACAAATTATGTAGTGAACTAATCAGTGTGGATGTCGGTTGTTTAATTTACGTTACATGCTTAGCTTTGTTGGCAGAATAGCAAAGCCAACCAATTCTAATAGCTATGTGCACTTAACAGAGGCACTAATGACTCCTGCTATGTCTTTCCAAGCTATTTTTTTTCTACTTAATGTATACACTGGCTATATGAAGGGGTAAGATGGAAAACAAAAGTGAAAAAACATCCAAACACATTGCTTAGTAGTGGTAGCTTATTGTTTAAGGTGTTGGACTACTCATTGGCTTATCCCAGGTCTACTAAGCTGCTACTGCTGGGCCCCTTAGTAAGGCCCTTAACCCTCAATTGCTCATTTGTATAAAATGAGATGAATAAGTCGCTCTGGATAAGGGTGTATGCCAAATGCCAGGAATGTAAATGTTTTGATTTATGTTAGTGCATCATACTCCCTAATTTGCATGGAACTGAGAAAATCTCATTTCAGTTGTCCTTGTTTCAAATGCCTGTTGCCGGAAGTTTTTTTGTGTGCATGGAAAATGAGTGGTGTGCTGTTGCTTTGTTTCTCGCTAATGTGAATATTGGCTGAGAGATTTACTGAATGACTGTTAACTTACCAAGACTTGCCAACAGAAACCTAATGGTTTCACGTCTTCTCTTGTGTAAGCAGAGCCAGTGATGCAGATGACTTCCTGGTTCTGCTTTTGCCTTCAGCTGCTCTCTTTTGAGATCCAGCCAAAGTGGCTGAATAAGAAAGAAATACATGCAACAAATCTGATGGGCTCAAATATGTTCCAGTTTATGAGCAAACCTGTTACTCCCATGGAAATAGTTTGGAAGGTGTGAGCAACTTTGATAACTGCTTCTAATCAGCTGCCCGGGAGACGTTTGTTTATGTTTACAAGTCCTTGCTTGCTTGTTTTCGGCGTGTGATCTCCGGATCACATGGATATAAAGTCCTGGGAGAGCACTGGGAAGTGCTTTCCTGTTTTCAGTTCGGGTTCCGCTGACACGTTCGGAGAAGGAAACGGGTTATCCAGCCCGGCCAGCTGTGCTTGACATTAGCCCCTTCCCGGCGTCCCACACTGCATCTCTCCGTCTCCAGCCAATGGGAGTTGACCCATGCCGCCGTCACTTCCATTCGCGTGTGTGTACGCCGTTGCTGTGACGATGGAGGGGTTCCGGAGTCAAGGGCTGCCCGAGAGATGAAATAAGCAGAGCTGGAGCAGGCCCAAGGTTTCTGAGAAAGAGACGGAAAGAGTAAAAGAGGACGAAGAGAGAGAAAGGTGGGATGGGAAAGCCATCTGTGCTGTGCTGACTGCTGGAGAAACTCTGTTAATCTTTTGACTTCTTCCATGCTCAGAGAGACATAAATCTTTTGTTAAAGTGACCAGGAACTTTTGGTGATGGGTTGGAAATTTTGAAGAGGATCTTCCACAGGCTAAAGGTGGCACTTTTCATTCACATGATGTTCCAGTCAGGTTTCAAGCTCCTCATTTTCCCAGAGGCCGCTTTAACCTCCACCTGCCTGCTGTAGCATGTTAGTTTGTTGCAGAAGCACACCGAACCTTTGACATTCACTGGCAACTTTACTGTATTCTGCTACAAATAGTTGATGTAAAAGTTCCCAGTCACTGTTTCTCAGTTCTTAAAAGTTGTGCCATTTGGACAAGCCTGTACCACAAACCACATGGCTTCAACTGAACATCCAGGGTTCTGCCCCCACTTTCTCAATTCAAGACCATTGAGTCTTCCCACGGTTGGGTTAATCGCCAAACGTGCATCAAGCCCATAAGTCATGTAAACAGTGAAGTTGCAGTCTAGAGTGACTGCTGCTATGATTGAAAACTATATAGAACCCAGAGCCTGATCTTTCAGCCCAGTTAATGCAGTCATTTGCTTAATGGATCATTCACAAGCGTGATGATGTAAAGCCTCACTTGCTTGCACCACGGAGGTTATAACACCAGTGTCCAGAGGGAGGATCAGCTGTGAGTGTGGGTAATTTCAGAAGGAAAGTGTAGGAGTGCTGAGAGGAAATGGCTATGGCCTGATGACAATCTCACACGCTCGGCAAAAGCCACCCCGAACTTGCTGGAGTGTGCTATGTAGTGCGGAAAGCCAGGTGGGACCCGTCTAAACAGAGATCAGGTGGAAAAATAATACCTTGGCTTCCAGCCACAGTGGCAGTAAAGTGTTTGATGTTTGAGCAGTAACTACAGGCCAGCTCATGGTTTCTTTGCTGTGATAAGACTAGCGGATGTAACTGCCTGTGTCCATGAAACCAAGAGAGTCCCTGTCCTCTATGAGATCATTTGTATGGAAGAGTGGAGTTGGGGCTTTCTTACAAATGTGACAGTGCAAGTGATAGATTGCAGTGACCTGTGTTAGCTAGGTATCTGTGGAGAAACAGCTAATGGGATAAATTTGTAATTGCTAAATTGGAAGAGATTCCATCCTGAGTATTACACTTTATAATTAACATTTCTTTTTTTAATGATTTAACAAACTGACCTGTTTAGTTTTTAATTTTTCGTCAGTGTTTTTTCACTTTGGTTAATGGTTCCCAACATTACCCGTAATGTTATCTGGCTACCTGCTGATGGTGGTGCCAGTGGGATTTAGCCCTTGCTTCATCACTACCTAAACTGACCGATGCAGTGGCGCTTTAGTCTCTTAGCCCTGAGTCTCTGCTGTAACTTGTAACTGTTTCATACATAAACAGCAGCTATATTGCATTCTGCCACTTTTAAATCCAACATTTGCGCCAATGTCTCCTCTACTTCTACACTGTGGCTCTCATTAATATGACTTTAAATGTCAAAAATGGTGTGTTATGAAAAATAGATCTTTCTCTTTTATTTTTTAGGAGCTAACTGTTTCAGATTGTCGAGTTTTAATGCCAATTTAACTGTGCTAACAATAACAATAATAATCCTAGCCGTTAATGCACTAAGCAACAATAATTACCACCGGAATTCCAAAATAAACATATGTATAGTAACTAAAACCATTTTATTTAAAAAAAAAAAGTTTATACTTTTTCTACTTTGAGTGAAGTGTTTGACGTTCCACTACAACTTTTATTAGAGGATTTATTTAGATAAATAATTGTACATTTACAAGAGTAAGGAATTTAGGTACTTTTGCTATCTTTGCTTCTAGAAATCAAGAGTTTGTTGGTAGTAAAACAATATGTAGACTGAGCTGATGTAAATTTGAATGCTAATGAACCATAGACAGCTGAAGAATAATAATAATAATATTAAAGTTAAGTAAGACTCTTCAAGTGCATTTTTCCCCATTTCTTTTAGTTGTTTATAACAAGAATATTCAAGAAGTGAAAAGATATGCTATTTCTATCTATAATTCTGCTTGGAAATGAGTTCCCATTTCTCTTTGAGAGAATCTGACACCATTACTATCCCATCTTAGAGTATCAACTGTGCTTTACAGAGATTCCAGTGCTGACAGTCTTCTACTTGAGACAGTCACAGAGCTGCCAGGGTTTGCTTGTGAAGGCATCGCTTATGACAAGCTTAAGTACTGTTGGGATTAGTCAGTCCCCCTCTTCACTTGGCAGCCACTAGTATTGTTGGACAGGTCCAGTTAGTCACATGATGTTCAAAGCAGCGTAGTAGGGTCGTAAGCAAATACAGTTGCATCACTCGTCGTTCATGAACAGATCATGTGGATACAATTGAATAAGAGGCACACTATTGTTTTTTTCTCTAGAGCATCTAGAGGTGTGTGCATCAGGATTGAGATCTGTAGTGAGTCATTTAACAATTTTTTAAGCTTGTGGTTTGTACTTTGATGACTGATGTGTTCATTGATAGAGACTTCAAAGCACTTTTGTATGTTGCTCTGGATAAGGGCATCTGCCAAATACCGTAAATGTACTGTACCTTCATGCCGGCACATGCAAGAGATCAGATATAGAGTTTGCAAACAAAGAAAGTTCATGTTCATCAACAGCATTTACAGCATCCATTCATTCATCCTGGTTTGAATTAGGCTACCTGTTTATTTAAAATGTGAAAAGATTTATGAGAAAATATCACAGGCAGGTACAAATACAAATAATATCTATGGGAACAGACACATTTCTAGTTGAGACCAGTTATGAAGTTGATGGTGATTGTGCTGGCTGGGTTTTTTTTTTTCCCCAGTGTTTCTGTAGATAAAAATAAACAAGAAAAGCCTAGGTTTCAGTCTGAATATGGTTACATCCATACCACTGAGCTTTATGATGTGTTTAAGTGTCTGGTAAAATAAAATCTCTCTCCACTGGCATGCAGCATCACCCACTCGTCATCTTTTCTACAATGGTGCTTCTCTGATCTGAGCAATTTGGTAACGTTTACAGAAAAATTCCTGTGTGTCACACCCTGCAAGCCTGGACCTTTTCACTCCATTTATCCATTCTTGCCCAAGTGTTTTGTGTTTTTCTGTGTGTGTTTTGGCTTTGCTTTAAAAATGTATCCTTAATGCTGCATTTCTCTCTCTAGCCATGTAATGAAACATGCCTGTTTTGCGGTTGATTTATTTTCATGGTGACCTGGAATTTGTCTACATGTACTTCCATGCACTGGTCATTTGAAATGAAAAGAAATGCCACAAATGTCCCACCTATTAAAAGGTCAACCATGTCCCTTGGCTCTGTGCGGTGGAGAGAAGGGTCATGGTGTGGTTAAGCAGGAAAAAGAAGTTGACTTTTGAGCTCTGGGTGCTCCCTGTGGTGCAGAATGTCTGGGGTAACAGGGTCTCAGCTCACCAGACAGGGGACAGGAGCCAAAAGAGAGAGAACAAATGACAGAGAGAAGGAGAGGGGGTGGTCAAAAGTTGGAGACGATCTTTATTGGAGTTGAATTGTTTATTCTAAACCAATCTACTCAGTCTAACCATGTATATTTGCATCATTTCAGTGAGGGGGAAAAAATGAAAGATGTATTTGTTAATGAGATTTCATCCAGAGTAAAAGTTTTAACATATCTTTTGGTACGATATGGAAACAATGGCCAATGTGGTCATACACAAGCTGTCAAACTTACTATGGACAAAGAAATGTCATGCATGTAGAGGATTTTTTCTCCTATTAGTCAACTTCCTGAGTGAAAATCAGAGCGAATTTGCTTACGGTTTGCCTATAATTGTAAGAAAAAGAAAGCCTTCTCCTGAATTTCTTTCCTTCATTGGTCAAAAATACAGCGATGGAAAATGGTAAACAAAATCGAGTATAGAAATCATGAAAATCAGCGGAGCACGGAGAACACATTGTCGTGTTCCTTTTCAAATGATGTTTCTCGATTTGGGTGTCCGTTTTCTTTCTCTCTGATTGCACTGTTTATGAACACCATTCCTGTTTTGTTTTGGGGTTTTTTTTTCAGCAGGGTGCAGTTGCTTTGATGAATAAATCTGATCCTGTCTTCTGTAAGGGTGTGCTTCAAAACAGCAACATGGATTTAAACTCTTTGATAACAAGTCATCCTATGCACTTTTAATGATGGACGTCATCACAAATCGACTTTGTGTGGGTGAAAAATTTCGGATTTAGATCTGTAATGAGCGAGCCAGAGGAGACAACGATGAGGGAAATCTCTGTTAGATGAAAAATCTTGAGAGGAAACTTGTTCAAAAGGGAACCCATCTTCTTGTAGATGATGCCGAATAGTGGAAGTATAAATCATTACGTTATGCATATTTAAGAGCTTCACAGAGTCTTTCAGCTCCTCAAAGCTTCAAAATTTATACGATATGGATTTTGCCTGGTCAGTGGCGTCCGTGCTTGCATGTCAGGGTGACCTCTTGATGTATTGAATGAGAAATGAAGTACATGTTAAGTAACATTGCCTGGCTTTATCCCCTGATGAATAACAAGAGTATAGTAAAGTGGAAGAGGCTCATTAGAAGGCAGGACCTAATGAAAGAGTGCAGCAAGCTAATGAATTAGTTGGCATATTTATAACAGTCCTACACGCTTTTGTTGAACATATATAGTGTAACCAGCTGCTTAAGATTTCCACTGTCGCCTCTGGCTTGCTCATCAGGGCCAGACTTATACATTCAAAATTTGTATCCAGAGTTTCTATATTTCTATAAAGCTACTTTCTGACCATGTCCATTGTTAAACACACTATAAAATAAACTGGAATTGAATTGAATTAATCCCAGCAGCCCTCCAAAAGTAACATGTCTGGGAAATATTGTAACATATAAATTCTATCAGCACTCAATCTACCAATGTGGGAAAATGCCAAACCACAAAAACCACCAATGTCCAGTAAAATGACTAACACCAAACTAATGGGAAAGAAAAGACAATTTTGATTAAAATCATGGTTCTTAAAAGGAACACACTTCATGAAGCATCTGTGTTTTATTTTTTGAGAAGATTGTACAATATGAAACACTGAAAATTTCTAAGCTCTAAATTCACGTTCGCCTGCTAGCTGGGATGCCATGAGCCAGGTCAAAAGCCACAGAAGAAGGAGATCTATGAGTAAGGACACAATGTACTGGTGCTAAACGTAGTTTATTTTACTTAACAGCTGTGAAAATATACTCTGTGGTGAAAACACATTTTGGTAGAAGCCTTTATACATTACATCATAGTGAAATTATTTTCTTCAGCTTGTTAGGAAGCTGGTTAGAGCACAGGGTTAAGAACCTTACTCAACAGTGGCAGCTTGATGGTGCTGAGTCTTGAACCTCTAACCTTCTTGATTAGTAACCCAGGCTCATACACTCTAAAGAATTAAACATGTGGAATGATGTAAAAAGAAGCTTTTATTGTCATTTGAACCATGTATAGCTTAAGCAGTACACAGTGAAATGATTCATGTTTCTCCGGGACCATGGTGCTACATAAAACAATGTAGATCTAAGGACTTAAAGTAAATTGTTCTAGCCACATAAAGTGCCTCATGTGCAATCTAGTGCAGACAATATGAAACACTACAGGACAGATACACAAAATAATCCTGGCCAGTATACACATAATTGAGTAGTTGTGCAAAATGAGAGGATTGTACACAAGGGTTCTTGTAAACATATATACGCTTATATAATAGCAACAGTTGCATATATTCCAGAGTATGCATGTGCACAAAAATCTTCACACACAACAATTGTTTGTTCTCAACCCCTCTTCATAAATCACCATCATTTAAAAGATGTACACACCTGAATATCCTCATCACCAACCCCAACTCCTGCAAAATGTTCTGCATTGCCTTCCCTGATGTACAATTTGTCTTCAGAATACTGTGGTCTTATATACAGTATACTATATGGCTTAGATGTTTGTGGACACGTGATCATCACACCCATATGTGGTTACATTTACATTTAATACATTGAACTGGAACTGGAGTCTCCTCACCATCCTAACATCAGTGTCTGATCTCACTAATGTTCCTGTAGCTGAATGAACAAAAATCCTAACATTTAGTGGAAAGTCTTCCCAGTAGATTGGAGCTTATTATTAGGCTTCTGGCTTCCTCTAGCAGCGCACATCTGATTCAAAACACTGTTTGCCTACAAACCAAAGAATGGACCTCGCTCCCTCCGGTCTACTGGCACTGCTCGACTGGTCTCAGGGTAAGAGGTAAGTATACCTCAAGACTCTTTTCTGTTCTTCTACCGAGGTGGTGAAATGAACTTCAAGTCTGTCTTCAAATGACGGATGAAGACCTACCTTTTTCTGAAACTAGCTCTTATTTCCCCTTTGTTTTATGTACTGTATGTTGTAAAAAAAAAAAAAAAAAAAAAAACATTCTCCCAACAGATATGTTCCTCCCAACACAGTTTTTAGACTGATGGTATCCTAAGCCTGTGTCCTACTGAAGCAATTTATTCATTGATAGGGATATTAAAGCACTTTTGTACATCACTCTGGATAAGGGTGTCTGCCAAATGGTTTATTTTCCAGCCAGATACAATTTTGTGTACTAAATTGTAGCTTTCTTTCAATTTGTTATTGGAGTGTACTCTTACAGTATATATATATATATTTTTTTTTTTAAATAAAATTGCACTTTGTTTTTTCTCAGTTAAACTAAAACTATTCTGTCCATTTCCATGGCCTGCATTGTGCTCATAATTCCCAAGGTTTACTCCAGGTCCAGCAGAGCTCCAGGATAAAGTGGTTATTGAAGATGAATTGAATGAATGTAGCATGACACAGCACAGTTTATTCATCATGGGCCTTATTTTACACCTGTCATTTTTAGCTTTGTGTTCTAGCCTTTGATTTTAAGAGCATTTTGTTAAACACATTTTTATTCATGTCTATACTTTCATCACACTTGTGGGACCCCCACAGAGAGGTGCCTGGGGCAAACACACCCCCCTGCTGGCTGTATAAAAGGGTTTGACACAGCAGTTTTACCTCACATAGTCTGACATCCTGCATGACGAGCTAGCAAGCATTTCTAATCAAATGGATGATGTTGCTCTGTGTTTACTGATGACCTGGGTTTCTGTTTCAGGAGAATATTAGCATACAAGTAGCAGTGACAATACAGTAACCTTTTGATATTGTTACAACTCACCACCTTTTGAAAGAAGGAATCAACCGTCAGGATGCTGAGGTGTTTTTTGGATCCTGGACATGCTTTGACTTGCACTGACATTTGTTCTTATTTCAGGTTATTATAGCATATTAATGGCTAAAGTCTTGTTGCATTATAAACAGCACAAAGTGATATGTCAGTACATGATTGTATTTTTAAGAAAACAAGATGCATTATACAAAATGAATAGATCACTGGTTCTAAATAGGAGGTTAAACATTTTTGTTTAGTTTTTCTGTTAGACAGTTTGACAGTGAAGGTCCTAGGCATCTGGTTAAGGATCTCATCAGACATTTGTGGGCATCATTGAGCAGTCATTTATGAAACCTGCAGGACAAAGAATGACCAGGGACATGTTAGCTGTGGTGCTTATACATCTCTCCTTAGTTTAAATAAGGTTTATACTGGTTTAAAAAATCACTAGTTGATACCAATTATGAACAAGTGATGAAAAAGAAAAAGCTTTTCTGGTGTAGGCCACACCCACTTTGTTTAAATCTAAATACAGATATAGACGCTTGGAAGACTAAATAGATATAGACTCATACCATTGTGTTCATCCTTAGTAAGTACATAATCAGCAGTATTCCTGGTTATTTCTAAACCCACTGCCGGACAGAGACAGATCTGTGTTTTGAGTAAAAAATGTGCTTGATCTTGAAGTTTAAGTCGGATGGCATGCATGCGTCATTGTCATATCCAAACAAAAAATCTGTAGAATCTACAGGACATTCCTCTCAGCTTTTGCATCCATCAAAAATGTTCGCCCAGGCCATCCGGTTAGCACCGACTCTGTAGTGATATCAACATCTGGTCATCGGTCCCGAATATATTTACAATAAGAGCTCATTTCACCAAAACAGGTTTGTTTTTCTTCCTTTTCCCAGCTGTCCTTGATCACCGGATGCCACAACTCTGTCACAGGCAAAAAAAAAAAAAATCCTGGATGTGAAATAAGATGTTATGTTACAATAGAATTGTATACAGGTGTTCCCGCGGGCCTTTACTTGGCTGTTAAATCTCTCCTTTTATTTAAACAAGGAGGTGCTCTTCTGGACCTGAGTGTAGTTTGCTTATGATTGACCTCAGCACCTCCTGGGTCTCCTTGTGGTCTGAGGAAATGTAAAGGATACAGGCTTGTTTCAAAGCGTGTGTACAGAGCCTGAGGCTTCCTGCGCTCTCCGCTAGTGGATGAGTGGATCCTGTTACATAATTGTGATATAGGCAGGTTAGTACAGAAGACTTTTATGATGCGCAGGGAGGCATGCATGGCAGCATAGGTTGGCTGACGTGGAGCTGTAAAACCAAGGCCAGATGTGTTTCATTGGTAGCTGCTTGTCTTGGTTGTCAAACTCTCTCTCTCTCTCTCTCTCTCTCTCTCTCTCTCCCTCTCCCTCTGTCTCTGCCACGCTCACTCTTTTTGCCATGCTTGAAGGTTACTACTCTTTTATTCTGTACTTTGCTACTGTAAGATACATCTCTACCCATCTACTCCATCTTTAGCTGCTTCACTGTTTCACACACACACACTTGCTCTCTCAGCAGGTTGCCTATTTTAGATGTTTTATGAGTCTCTGGGCACAGCAGGACTGGTGCCCACCTAATGCTTAAGCTTCAGGCCTCGCCATGCTGCTGAATACGTTTAATCCATTAAATGCTCATTATGCTGCTCTCAATCATTTTCCTCTCCCTCAACCTTTCTTTCTCTCTTCCTCTCTTAGAGCTCACTGGGCCTTCCACATTTTTTTATTTATTTATTTATTATTATTTTTTTTACATTTCATCCAAATCTATTTAGTCCTACATATGTTCCACGAGTGCTTTATTTAACAACACTTTTGGCACTACAGTCATTTTACAGCTATCGACCTGACATTATTGGCACAGTAAAACCCTAAACTGACTCAAGATATGTGGTGTGGTTTGAATGAGAAGCTTGAAAAAGTTAGAGATTGGCCAATGAACCCCTGCATTTCCAGCACATCTCCCCATGGTGAACATCTCGGAAGGTTGTTCCATAAAAATTCCTCCAGCATGTTCTGTAAACATTGTAAATTCCCTAATGTCTCTACTAATGGAGAAGATATCCCATGCTTACATTAGCGTAAAAGTGTCCCAGCTCTGGAGTATGATGAACTACAGTGTGAATGATAAAAGTTTTCAAAACAGGGCTGGGAAAATCAGTGTGATCAGACCTCACACTAGAGCGATGATGATTCTTCTCACTTCTGCACGTGTTTGTGTATGTGTACGTGTGTTAGACTGACTGTTTGCTTCCTCTGAAGTCCCGCCAAGGGTGTGTTCTGTTTATTAGTAGATGAGGGAAATGAGGGGTGGGTCAGCAGTGGGAGCGGTGCTTTCGGAGAGGACCGGAGAAGAACGCTGCAGTCTAAACACCCATTCCAGCTGCTGCAGAACGCCGTGCTAGCCAGAAAAAGCGTCGCTCCTTCCGTTATATCATATCCAATGGCCCACATGCCTGTCTTCCCATATTCAGACACTCCTGACATAGCAGCCAGCTACATGTTTGTCTGGTGAACCTGTCCCAGGGTCCTGTAATATCAGGTCTTTTTGTGCATGCTGTACTTTATATCGCAGGACTCGATCAGTCCCCATGTGGAGAATGATGAATAAGCTCATTTATCATCAGCCTTCTTCATAGAACTCGAGGGAGATATGGTAGTAGCGTCACTGAAACTAATGAGAGGTTCGACCTTTCTGCGCCAAAGCCTCAAAACACATGCAAGTGTGCATATGCGTCATGTGCATTTCCAATCAGAGGCAGAAGCCAGAAACGTGATTGAGACCGGACGCCCCCTGAGTGCTGTAACAGGAGGAAGAGCAGTGAGGGGCGATGGCCTAAGCGCTTCTG
Source organism: Hemibagrus wyckioides (assembly GCF_019097595.1). Lineage (NCBI taxonomy): Eukaryota > Metazoa > Chordata > Actinopteri > Siluriformes > Bagridae > Hemibagrus > Hemibagrus wyckioides. The sequence goes on along the minus strand of NC_080710.1, from coordinate 27,673,680 downwards.
TCAGCCGATGACACTTCCTATGAGCGCTTTTATTACTTCTGCTTCCATGAGAGGAACTCAGGCTCTGGGCCCTTGAGTGATTTTTACGCCTGCATTCCTGGTGTATCGCGGCTACGGCATAGCCACAATACAAACTGTTCCGTTTCCAGCTGCAGCAGCGGCTTCCTGTAATTCCCCAAGGTTCATAAGTCTGCTCTGAGTGTTTACATAGTATACACACAGACAGCTTTCACAAGCAGCCGGTGAAACTGAGAAGAATGTTTATTGATGAACGTGACACCACAAGTCAAGGCGTCTGTGAGACTGTGGACTCCTTTATAAAGTATTGAGCAAAGACACGCACTGCAGCCCATTAAGGTGACTTCAGTGTCTGTTACTAAATATTTATTATTCGGGAATGTTTCATCGTCCACCTGTGCACATATCTTGTAATAACTTTAAGGCCTTTTCCACAATCTCGAACAAAGCAATGATCTATTGAAGTGTCCTTATTTTTTTTTCTTGTTCTTCATTGTTACCATGATTCTCTGATTCCACAGAGAAGATGGATAGAGCTCCTCCTACTCCCTCCTGTGTGGTCTCTTCACACAGCCTGGATGGATGATGCTCGGCTCAGATGGGCCACCGGTCTCCCCCAGTCTGAACTGAGCACAATCAGTCCAAGCTAAGCTGCATAGCTTGAAATGCTGAAGAATGCATCTCCTGATTTATTGGGTACAGAGTGAAAAGGGTAATAAAGTAGCATTTACCATGCTGTTCTCTGATCTGGAGATCTTCTGGTTCATTTCAAACTGCGTACAGTATGCAATCAACACCATAAGTTTTTACACACTGTTGAATCCATGAAACTGTTTGTTCAGAAGGTGTTGAATTAAAAAAATATAGTAGCTCTGATTCTAGGTTAATATTAATGCCATGGCTCAAACACCTCACTCACATGGACTAGTATGGCAGACAGTCATAATCAACACCTAATAAATGGATTCAAACCTGTGTTGTAAATTAGCAAAGGGTGCGTCTCAATCAGTTCCCTAGTTCAGTAGTCAGGGTGCGGATCAGGGAGTCGGATATTTTAAGAGCTGTCTTAATCTCAAAATCCTTCCAGTGCACTGGAAAGTTCACTCCCTAAAAACAATCCCACTAGGAAGCATTGACGCTCACTATGTTCTCTTACAAGAAATGACGTCACATTTTCTGAAGCCTCTCAGCCAGCTTTGTCTGTATATGTAAGTAATGCTCCCAGACGATTACTCATTTTGGGATTTTTGACTTTATTTGATTTTCTATATACAGTAGGTTTCAGTCAAGTGACGTTTAAGCGTTTATTGATTTGACAAAATCCACTAGCTAGCCCAAAATCCTGCTTTTGAAGTATTAGCATGTCACCAGAAATCATCAGTGTCCCAGTGTTTAGTGATCCTTACCAGTGCTCAAACTTATTTCATATACTGATTCATGAGTTAAGCAGCTGATTAAAATTAACCTAGTGAAAAATGTATATAACTGTTGATATGGATCAGTTTAATGTGGTGGAATGTTTGTCAGTCTCCACTGTTAATGCTTTCTAAGAGTTAGATTACAACTTTAGGGTAACTGTCTGTAGCTGCTGTAATGTAAGTGATTATAGGAACTAACTTGTCTCATAGATGATGTACAACATTAAATGTAGCTATAAACAGTTTTAAAAAGCATTCTTTAATAATTTTTAAAAAATCTATTCAAAGAATTAAACATTTTGGAAAATAATCCACTTGTTTAGTGACAAGTGGTAACAGTAATTATGATTCACATAAATCTGCATCCCTCATTGATTATTTTCGTATAACAGCATGACATTTAATGTTACGTTCTTTATTTGCTGCATTGAATCTAAGAATAAAAATGCCCAACTATGTCTCGGGATGTCAACAAAAGTTTGATATTTTCTTATATTATATTCTTATATTGGCCCAAATTGGCTGTCATTATTTTGATTACAGCAGAACCACTTATTGTTCCAGCATTTTAAAATGTTTTAGATTGTTTGATGGACTGTGTCAGAGGCAGAAGCATTATAATACCTGTTGTGTTCTGTGAAGGATGAGCTTTGACCAATAAATAGAAAGATTTGACAGCTATGGGCAGTGATGGAAAGGATAAGATGGAAAGTACAAGTAGCAGAAATGAGGTTTCTCCACAGGGGAGTCTTGGAGTATAGCCACTGTGCCTTGGAATTTAGAAGGAGGAACCAGTTGAGATGGTTAGAGCAACTTACAATTATGCCCAGTGGCTTGCTCTCATTAGAGCTGTATCATGCACATACCAATGGACCCAAGGCAGACCCAGAACCCGCTGGAGAGATTATATCTCACAGTTGGCTTGGGAACATCTAAGGGATTGCTGAGAAGGAGCTGGAATCTGTAGCTGGGGATATAGAAGCCTGGACTGACTTTCTCAGCACTCCCAGTGGGAAAAGTAGGAAAATGAACAAATAAAGGTTTTATGTAACTGAACAAAATTAAAATATAAATATTTAGCTGGCATTTCTTCTCAATTTTTCCATCACTGCTTGCAGATCACTAATGAAAATTAAGCTGAGGTTAATATTTGATATTTTTGTTTATGTTTGGCAGGAGTTAACTGGTGTCAGCATCTGAAGATAAAGAGAAGACTGTATCTGGTGATGTGGTGTGAATGGAACTTCTATCTATGTGTGTGTATATACAGGCATAGATTGTGAGATTGTGTTTAAATGTCACTATTGTATTAGGTTTGATATACAGCTTTTAGATATTCACCATTTAAAGTGTTTTCCAGGCTGCTCCATATAGGTCTAGGGTATACAGTTATGATTCTTGTCATTTTTAACATTTTTATGCAATAGTATCTGGAGAATCTTGACTTAAAACTCTTATCAGGTTTTAACTGAAACAACTTCAGAGATCTATCAATCTAAGGAAATGATGCGCATCTGCTATAGGATACAGAAGCAAGAGCTATAAGCTGTGAAAGGATTATGTGTTTTATCTGGTAGATGATGAATTGATAGGTTCAGTCATGCAATGAGAAGTAGCAAGGACACATTGAAACAAAGTGACATAAAACATTGTGGCTTCAATACACAAAAAAAAGAAAGAACTTTTCCTGTGTGTACGTCATTTCTGTGGCTCATTCATGTGGAGGTGTTTACTCATGCTGTGATTGATGGCAGCAGCTTCCATGAATGAAACTTGACTTTGGCCCTGAGCAGAAACCCAAAGCTGACCAAAGCAGGCAGGGATATTTTGAGGTGTGATTCACATTCACTTCTAATGAACTACATTGATGAGCCTGGGTTTTCATGGAAAATGGCAAAGACTCTTTAGATGGTGTCCACGGTCGCTTGTTGCCATTAAGTGGATGGCTTAATTAAAGCACTGCCTAATTTGCATGCATGAATTTGAGGACAGAGCGCATACATATATAGGCGGCATTAAGAATGAAAAGCATTTAGCCGAGAACTTGATGCGCCCTCCGAGCTCAGCTCATTACGCTCTACCTCGCAGTGACCTTTCAGCCCATCTACGACCTGCTATTGAGTGCATCCCACACACACACACATACACACACACATTCATATTTTATCCCTGGTGTCAGGAGGTAATTTGTGGCTGCCTGACTCCTCTTTTGTAGCGAGAGCGGCAGGCCTATCGTGGTGAGTCACAGTGCCACGGCCAGCTGAGCGGGTCTGCTAATTAGCTAATTAACTGGAGAGCGGTGTTCGTGGAGGAGCTGTCACCCCTGGGCACGCTGGTGACGGAGAAGAGGGAGGAGAACGCATTGCGCTGTTCATCAGCGTGCAGATGTAGTGAGGGAGAGTAAAGCAGGGTCACTGAGTGCAGCCGCTGCCTGATGTATGCTCACAGAGGCACATACACAAATACGTGCTCACAGCAGAGGTATGGGGACAGATAGACACACACACACACAGGAGCAGCTAAAAGGCACATTATCAGAAATACAAAGAGAGATGCTGAAGAGAAAGCGAAAGAGCACCGAGAGAAAAGAGATAGAGATGAAAAGAACCTTGATGTGAGTGAAGGGGAATTTAATATCACAAAGGAGCAGAGATGAAAACATCGAGCATGTCATTGATTTGTGTCATTCTGTATGACTCAGGGGGGCTGTGAGTCATAACGTACCAGCTTTCACATAACCTCTACCCTCTTATACCGAGGCAGTCTGCCCATTAGAACAGGTGAGAGAGGATCAGCATGCTAAAACATGCCAACGAAAAGTCATTTCATTTAAAGCTTCTGTTTCTCTGAATAATGTAATACACAGCACTGGTACTTGTAGATATGCTTTATAGAGGTAAAATAATATAGAGGAAAGGGTTGCAGGTGCCAGTGGGAGGAATGTTAATTCTAAAATGTTTGTGTGTGTGCCCTGCAATGTCTCATTCATGATATATTTACTCCTTGAAGCCAGGGGACAGGCTTTGGATCCACAGTGAGCCTGACTGAGGTTAAAGATAAATGGCTATTATAAAGGTGTATGGTATAGAAGATGTGCAAAGGGACAATATTTTGTTCTGTTTTAATGAAGGTGATTATAAATGATAAGATCTCAGCTTAATTTGAAAGATAACAGTCTCTGTGGCATCAATCCTCCTCCTTGATGCCGTTTGGTCATTGTTCGCAAGCCACAAATAAGCCACTGAATTAAATGAAATTATGACACAAAACTGGGAACTTGTTTATACTGGGTGAATGGTTCCCAAATGCAGGATAAAGAGAGTGTAGCAAGCACAAAATTATGCCTTTAAAACCGTAAGAGTAACTGATTTCTTTTATCAAGAATATTAAGTATTCTCCATTTCATCCACTTGTATATCCAACATAGTGAGAATATGCAGAAAGGACAACTTTGGTTATTCTTAGCTAGCTAGTAAACTTCGAAAACAAGTTACATAAGAGTTTATGCTAACACATATGTGATGGGAGGTACTATGACCAAACAGATTGCAGCTGCATTCATTTCCTATTCCTTATTTTTAAGCCTGGTTTGTTGCACTGCATCCATTTTAATGTGATTTCTTATCCTTCAAGTCTCAGATGTTTCACTTGGCAAGTAAGAAATAAAGCACAAAGAGACTTGGTCTTATAGAATAATAATAGGATAATAAATAATGCATAATATTCAGGGTAATAATCAGCTCAAAGTTGAGAGTTTCTTTATTATCTCACACAATCTGCCAGCGATGACAATTCATCATTAATTAAAGAATGACACTTTACACTTTTAGCCATTTATAGTTATATTTAATGTTGTGGAACGTCCTTGATACAAGTTCGTTCATTCATCTTCAGTAACTGTTTTATCCTGGTCAGCAGTGGATTCCCAGCCCATCTAAATACCAGGTAGGTAATTCACGTTGAATAGGATGGCAGTCATCACGGTTATGCCGAAATCAGACCTTGTACATCACATAAATCCCTCAAACGTGTCCGGTTTCACCCCGAAGAACACCATATAAGTTCTTGTGTTTACATTTATGGCATTTGGCAGACAGCCTTATCCAACGTACAAAAGTCCTAGAGGTTTCAATCACTGAATACATCAATACTGGTTCACTAGGTCACGGACTAAGGTTACCATGAGTCTACAATTCAGGAAATAATGCATACAAACATTTTATTTAGGTGGAGGTAGGTCTTCAATCGTCGTTTGAAGACAGTCAGTGACTCTGCTGTTCAGACATCTAGTGGAAGTTCATTCCACCACCTAGCTGCTAGAAGAAAGTAGAGTCTCGATGAGTACCTACATTGTACCCCGAGATACGGTAGGACCAGCTGTGTAGTGCTAGATCTGAGAGAGTCTGAGTGTCGCAAGAGGATGCTGGTCCATTTTTGGCTTTGTACACAAGCATCAGTGTTATAAATCTGATGAGCGCAGCTACCGGAAGCCAGAGGAGGGAGTGCATTAATGTGGTGGTGTGTGAGAACTTAGGCAGATTGAAAACAAGTCACGCAGCTGCATTTTGGATCATTTTACAGAGGCTGAATTGAGCTCAGAGGTACAGTTGCAGGAATCCAGTCTCAAAATTACAAGAGATTGAACAAGTCGAGTGTCATCAGCATAACACTGGTAAGAACACCCATGTGAGCCTATAACTTCAGCAAGAGAGTGACTATAGAGAGAGAAAAGAAGAGGACTGCATACTGAGCTTTGTGGGATACCAGTGGAGAGTCTGCATGAAACAGATATCGGTCATCTCCATGTTACAGTATGCCTCGTTACAGAAATTGGTCATATCTGTGATTATATATTTGTACCTTTTCAGTTAATCAATAATCAATTTATTACTAAGTTTAGTTTATGCAGTGTGTCTGACATAAGTGCATGTGGAAGTTACTGTAAGTTACTATATAAACAGTGTATAATATATAAACATGTGATTTGTAATACAGCCAGAATTATTGTCAGAGATTCTAATAGACAAAATTAATCAACCACTTCAGACCAATCAGAGTCAAGACTTCAACACTGCTGTGGTATAACGTGGTTTATGTATGTATGTATAACTTATGTTTCATAGTAGATCCACTGAATTTAATCGTTTGGCCTTTTTCTTTTCTTCCTCCAGGACCTGGACATGCAAATCATCACACTGCATTTAAAGGGTCAGAGATGAACGCTGAAGTGCAGTATGGAGTGATATAGCAGGTTATGCATTACAGTCTAAAATAATAGCTCAGAAGGGCATTTCATAAAAGCTTCTTCCTGCTTCTTTATCATTTTAATAGATGCCTTTTGTACATAAAACAATTATCCTCCAAATTTGCAAGTAAATGCTTCCTTTTCCATTAGGCAGAGAAGGTCACAGGTCAAACTACGACACAAAAGATGAATAATGCAAAGAGCAATGATGAGAATCCCCAACTTTTACAGGATCACAAGGTGAGACTTTCTGTTTTTTTGCAGCTTTCCTGCGTCATCAGAAGATGTGCGTCTCCCAGTCATCCTTCCTGAATGCTTAAACAGAAGCAGTTATTATGGTATGTATCTTAATTTCATTGTCCATTTCCTCTTGAATTCTTTTGGCTTTTTGTGTTCCTGTGTGTCACTTCCAGTAGGCTTTTATCCTTGACACACGTCTTCAGAAGGTTAGGGATTATTTTCTTTTTTCTTTCCATGAATGGCCATTGTTTCTTTCTGTGTGCATGGGAGAAAGATGACGAGGTTGACATCACCTCGTCATTCCTGTCAGATCTGATTTGAGCTTGGCCTGCCATTCTGATTGGCCATAAAAGACCAAGGTCATGTGTGTTTTTATATCTTGAAGGAGACCAAATTTTTTACTAAGAAGAGAAATTTTTTATTTGGTTACTGAGGTTAAGATAAAGGTTAGGTGTCAGCCTAGCATTATTAACTGCACTAATAATTATGGCAATGGAATTATTTTAAAATTTTAATATGCCCTCTAATATTTCATTAATTAATTGAATTCATTAATAATCATTTAATATTCCATTTTTTAAATTTATTTGCATATGGTAATGTCTCCTGGTGGTCCAGCGGCAGGATCCCACGCTCTCATTGCTGCTGCCCGGGTTCAATTCCTGGGCAGGGTGCTAACCCAGCCACTGAAGAGTTTACTCTCAGTGCTGGTCCCAAGTCTGGGTTAAATGGGAGGGTTGCGTTAGGAACTGCACCCGGCGTAAAATCCTGTGCCAAATCAAAACATGCGCACCAAATGATCCGCTGTGGCAACCCTAAACGAATCGAAAGAACAACAACATCATTTACATATATGGTAATGTTTTGTCACCTATGTAGAGATTACATGACACTGCACAGTATACCACTTTTTACCGATACTGATACTAAAACATTGAATATCAGCTGATACTGACATCCATGCAATACTCTGTGGAAGAGAGAAGAGACTAGATAAAGAGTGGAACAAGATGACATTCTTTAAATTTGTTCTATCACTTGGAACTGAAATGGACTTAACTGGGATTGCCCACAATAATGTAGAGAAAAATCAATATATTCTTCAAAATTCTTTATTCCTGTTGGTCTACTGTCATCCATAAGTTATATAAATAGCTAAATGTGCAGCACATGATCTCCATATGTGTGTGTGTGTGGGGGGGGGGGGACCCTCAGAGAGCGTACCTAAACAAACAGCGTCATGATGAACAAAGTGTGAGACAAAGTTGTGGAAAAGTATCAGTCAGCACCATTAAACCCCTCACTAACCTGTGGAAGGAATAAGGGGCAACTTTCCACCAAAATAAAACCTTGGGGTTTGTTGTCTTCTGGGTGTGTTAAATCTTTTTGGCATAAAGTTTAAGATACGATTTGAGAGATTTTAATTTTTAGAATAAAAAGTTGGACATTGGAGCTTAAAATGCAGAATAAAGATGTCTTTTGTCCTGAATATTGGATATCGTTCAAAAATACATTTCATTTAATCACTTCAGTGTGTGTAGATATAAAAAATGAAACTGGGTCAATCAAGAGAGAAGAATTCATTTGATGAAAACCCCACAGACTGAGTACAGGCTCTCAACTAGAATTAAAATGCAGTAATGTAACCCACGGTGCTGAAAGGTTTACTCCACCAAGCACTCATTTATAATCTTTGTTATACTTCCACTGTCCCATGAATTGCTCTGGCTCAAATTTGACTGAGTTAAATATTTGTGTTTACAGTTTTCTGTCTCTCTCTCACTGTTTCTCTGTACATGTGCTCACTGACGACTGGAAAAGCATACTAATGAGCTAACAATACTGCGGTCAGCTAAACGTACTCTTAGGTTAAGTTGATTTAGCTAATAACATTGAGTAATTTGCATTTTACAGTCTGCCAAACATCCTCATAAACACGTACATTTATAGTCTTACATAATCATAAGTAGCCTGTCTGTTCATGTTATGAAAGTTAAAGATATTATAGTTTGTAGGGCATGAATGTGTCCTTAGCTGCTCTAATGTGAGTTCAGAACCAATCACTACTGCTGACTGGGTTATGACTAAGTCTTAGCATGTTTGTCATTTTACTGTAGGTCCATGATGCATGCATTCAGGGTTTTATGCTAATCTGTGGTCCATGTGTGATTCTTACACAGCCTTTCAGCTCAATGGCTAATGATATTCGAATATCTACTAGCTAGTCAACAATCGTAATGTAATTTAATGTTCTGTAAACAACATAAAAAATAATACGTTCCATCTAGATTGTTGTTAATAAATGCCTGTGGTGATGTTTTGTTGCTGAAAGTCTTTATTTTCCCAGTGTCTAGTAAGACAGGGTCCTTACCAGTGCCGCAACTTGTGTACGTAATATACCGATAAGGAGCTAAGAAACTGATTGAGATGCACCCTTAGGTTTTTGTCACTTGCATTTTTCTTTCTAAACAGGAAAGGTAAACCCTTCATGCTTTTTCTCCGCTCAGATGACTTCCAGGTTTGGCATTAGTAAATCTCTCAGGCATAAATCTCTGGAAAGCAGAAATATTGTGACATTCCAAGTGTTTCGACATAAGCGGTGCTGGGAATCAATAAAATATGATATGTTATGATGATAGTGCCACACTCTTGGAGCGCTCCATGTTTGTCATATTTCTTACAAGTGGTCTCAGGAGCCAGCACTCCTCCTCTAACAGAGGTATCTCTCAATAATGTTTGACTTCTACCTACAAAAGAAAATAAATACCTCCACCCCCATCTCCAGTGTTTTTCTTTGGTTTACGGATTCAGTTGAACGAGAGAGAGTGTCCTTGCAAGCTAGAAGCAGTAAACTGTGTAGCGCTCCGGTTTGATAGCTGGAGGTTATCAAACATTGTCAGCGACAAACATTTCCAACTGGATATGATGTCCTATTCACTTATGTAATAAACTGAGCCTTCATTAGATTTAAAAAATTAGTAAACTAAAATTAAGTTTTAATGGGGGGTGGCTTAGTGGTTAGCACGTTTGCCTCACACCTCCAGTGTCCTGGGTTTGAGTCTCACTCCTGCTCACTGTGTGTGTGGAGTTTGCATGTTCTCCCTGTGCTTGGTGGGTTTCCTCCCAAAGACATTAACATATTTTTACATGAAAGGAAAGAGATTTTGCTGCTTGATGTATGGAATGTTACATACAATAATTTTTCACATTATTTGATTACATTATATATTTGTACATATACATTTTCACATATAGGATATAGGATTTGTTTGTATTTTTCACAGAATATTTTATTACTGGGTTTATTTATTTATTTATTTATTTATTTCCACCTGTTAATGTTTTAACATGATTTTATATAATTAATTTGTGTTCATATTTGTTTTCCATACAGGGCATAAGATTTTATTTTTCATGTTATCACATTTTTTTTTTTTTGTATTTTGTTATATTTTACATGTAGTGCATGTGATTTTTTTTTCCCCATTATTTTTCCCCACATATGCTTTTGATTTTCATAATTTTATGACTTGATTTATTTATTTTTACATTAAGCTTTCAAGTAATTTCTTACGGGATTTGTTTATTAGTTTTATGTTTCTTAAAAATATTAGGTTTTTAAAAATATATATTTCACGATTTAATTTTTCAAATGTGAATTATTAAATAATTAATTTACTTTCACATAACATTATCTTCCACAGTTTTAATTTTTCCACTGGTTAACATATGCCTCACATGATGCCTTGTGTTTACTTGAATTTCAGGAAATGGTGAAATGCAACCTTTCATGACATTTTACTTATATGGTCACATGTGTATGATTGTTTTTTCCTTTTAAAGGAAGTCCAGGCATACTTTCCGGGAAAGTGTCTCTAAAAGTCTTTGTGAGTTAGCATTGTGGGAGGGCCTTTGCTGCTTTCTAACATAAGTGAGCCAAATGCGAGCCTGTGTTTAAGTGCTTATATGTGTTAGTATTAGGTTCAAATCTTAAGTGAGTGAGCGCAGAGCTGTGGAAAGTGAGGTCAAAGTAGACGGCGACTGTTTGAATGTTTCGGAGTTGATGATCCCAAAATAGAATCATTACTCAAATCTTCTTCCTGTGTCTCTCTCTCTCTGTCTCTGTTTCCAAAGAAGTGGGAACGAACACACAGTGGGTGTGCTCATCAACATAAGTGATTGTTTAACATGCTGGTATCCAGGTGAGAGCGAAAACAGAGCTAGCGTGCTGGAGGCGGTTATTGGGTGAAGTCATATAGAAAGACTTATGGTTATTTATCTGCATTCCAGGCAGACACTATTGTTTTTGCTTTGATGGAAACTAAATGAAAGACAGTTATGGCTCTTGGACAGTTTGCTTTTGCTTCCAAAAACATTGTGATTCCAAAACAGTGGTAATTACGGTCTGCTATGGAAACTTGTATTGCTATTGCTAAGAAAATCACGGCACAATATAAACTTATTGCTAGTCAAATTGAATAAATGAATGTGGTTATAAAAATGTTTTTCACTGGGTGTTTTGCAACAGTCCAGGTTTTCCTGCCAGCAGCTTGTCTGTGTCTTCTTATCCAACTGTCAATATTTCAACCAATTTCTCCCCCATTTTTCTTCAAATTTGCCAGGATATTGTTCAATACTTAAGTGAGAGTGATATTTCACAGAATGAGGTTATCCTACTCAAACTGATGAGCAGCTGACACAAAACTCCATGCCAAGATGATTTCCCTTCTCTAAATCTGCTCCACATATGACATCATATGATTGATTTTTTATTTTTTTTTCCTCCTGAAAGATTGGAAATCCATCCACAGTGATGTTAGTCAGTTGCTCTTGGCAAAGCTTGGCTTTAGGAAGTCATTTAGTGCTAACAGACCATTCTCTGAGTCTCTGCAAATTCACCCTTTATCATCGCAGTGTGGATGGTCACAAATGGGCCAAAGCCTGTCAGAAGTCTTGATATTTCAAAGAATGGGAATTACAAATATAAATATGACCATTGAGAATGGTCACAGATTTAGAAGCACCACTGGTCTTTTAATAAAGGCTGCAGAAAAGCAAAGGGTCCATCACTGATCACATCAATCAATTCTTGTTAATCTTTAGCTGCTGTACAGTTGTTGACATCATTCCACTAGAATTGAGCTAGCTGGGAAAAATACATAAAATGCAGCACAATTTTTGACATCTATTTTGCATTTTAGAAACTACTGTTGAACCAAAACCCACAGCAGAAAAGTGGAACAGTAATGGAGGGTAAAGGACATAGAGGCTGGGGCTGATTTTACTCTAGCCCGTGCTGTACATTCATACAGCCTATCAGTGTTAATCATATCAAATGTTTATATACTTGGTGAAACACGCTGACATGATTTGTTATTTTTCCCTAAATGGACAGAGATGGCTTGTGTGTTCATGACATCTGTATCAAGCGTAAAAGACTTTGACAATTCACGGGTAAACATTCATCATCGAACATTTTGCAGCATAAAAAGATTTTAAAAGACAGGTCTCCTAAAGAAAACTTATTCAATGTTGAGCATGATGAGTGATTGTTTAAAAAGAAAAATTCAAACTCATCACAAGACAGACGGGTGACCTTGGGAAATAGCTTCCAGTGAAGTATCATTCTCTGAATGTTTGTTTCTAAAGCGAGGTAGCAGAAGTGAGGCATTAGAGGGCTGGGCGTCTGTTTTTGGCCAGACCTTTCTGTCTCAATGTGGCCCTTATTAAGTGGAGATCTGTAAACAACAGACGCATTGTTCGCTCTTGGAGCGGTGTAATATCGTAAACAGCAAACTCCTGCAGCTGAACTCTCCTAGCTGAAAGCAGTTGCCTGAAGATGTTAAAGCCTTTATCAAATAAGAGGAGGTACCAGGACTTGCACTGTCTAATACACACACACACACACATGCAATGTAAGGGGGAAAAAAAGAGATGGATATTGAGAAACTACAAATATATTGTTTAAAGCTTGGATCCATGAAAGGTTCCTTTTAGATCTCAACGGTTTACTAATGAAATATGAGAAATCACTCTCTCGTTTTCATTTATGGGTGTGTTTAATAACTTACAGTATATTAACATTAACCAAAGATAAACATGGAGGAGTCCATTCTGTATATTGAACATACAAACATTGAGAATTCTCATTTCTGAGGTAGGTTGAATGTAATGTTGAGCTACAACTCAAGTTTGGAACAGCACTTTGGAACAGGTATAATTTCAATTAAAGTACAAAAGTATGCCATGCATCAAAAGGCTAGAACACTGCTTTCATAAAGAGTATGTGCAACAAAATATATTGACATCGGACGACAAAATTTCATGCAGTATGTGTCTGGATAACAATGAATACCGAATAGAAACTTTAAATGTAGACAGAACAATCAGGACAATTGACTTGTTTGTGCAATGAGTGGACTGGTTTTGGGTGGTGTATAGTAACTGGGATTGATTCATTACAAAGTTTATGGTCTCAGATAGAAATTGGAATGAGGTCAGAGTTTGGTGGTCCAAGAGTAGGAACTGTTCCTGAGTCTGGAAACAGGCCCAGACACTCAAATACCAATCAATCCAAATTCCTAACTAATACAAATTATAATATTTGTGAATATGAGAATGAGATCTAATACCCTTCTGTCTGCTTCTATTTGCACTTTTAATTCTAGCATTAAATTAAGCTTATTTGAATAATCATCCTAGCTAACACTGAAATTAGGAATAAAGCTGTTGTTAGCCCTAGCTAATGGTTATATATGTAGATGATGCCATTGCAAATCATTCACCAGACTACATTTTCTACCAAACGGTCCAGCACAGAAATCTGATGTTATCTACTGGATTAAAACGGCATTTAAACATAAAATTTAATGTATGTTTAATTTTATTTAAACATAAAATTTATTTTAAATTTACTGTCATAGAAAATTCCACAACTTCCGACCAATCTATATAGAGAATCCAATAGCACCACGCTACTAAAACTTATAAACAGAAATACATTAAAAACATCGATTAAGTGTGTTAATGACCGGATACGTAGATGCAGTTTGAACATAGATGCATTTAGGAAAATACGTTTCTAAGCTAGTCTCTCTGAAAGCTCAGTGGTCACCATGATGACAAATAGACCATCACAGGGTCCTTCTATCAAGGTGTAAGAACCATGAACTCATGCTTACACACCTCTACAGGTGTGTGTCTGAGTTAGACAGGCTGAGGCTTGCCCTCAAGGTGAACGCATGCCAATGAGCAATCTAGCTGTCATAGTCGACTCCATGTTTCATGTTTGTTTTGGAGCTCCCACCATGACGACACAAAATGAGACGAAGCAGGTTGGAGATATATCCAGCTGGATCCATCCTCTAAGGGGCTTCCCCAGGGAGTGAATCACATGGGCTTGCCATGTTACCATATTAGGTGTCTCCCTTTAAAATCCTGATTTCCTCATCATAATAAGCAGTAGGTGTGTGGATGGAAAGTGAGTCAAAGCAAAACAGGCTGGTCTGTTGGTGTTGGGCAATATGGGTAGGAGCGGGGTCCTCGTTCAGACACAAGGTGGCGTTATTTTAGAGAGTTAAAGGCTGGATAGTTGGAAGCAGTCAAATTACTGTGTTTGAGTTGGTTTCACTCAATGTTTATAATGTTCCAGCTGTGTGAAAGAGAATTATTTGACACACTGTATATCATAGTTTTATATACTTTTCTTATTTATTGGAGGCGGTAAAGATCAACTTTGACAAAATGTACTCTGTCTAAATAATCCCCTTCTTCTTTTTTTGTTGTACTTAAATTTTCCCCTTTTTTAGTTAGTTCAAATTGCAAACCACACTGTAAGAAGCGTGACAACACAGTTTGGTATCCTAGCAGAAGTATAGTGCCATATTGTAGGCCAGGGCTGTTGATTTAATTCGAGGTGTTTGTTTATATCAGCGAGGTCTGTATTTATCTGTCACTGTGCAATTTCATTCAAAGCAAACCGCATATGTTTTGACTCATTTTTTTTTTTTTGGCCAGTCTCTTTTTCTCATACTACAGTATATCATATACGTCGTCAAATGAAGCATAGTACTAGACATGTTTGTTTCTCCTTTTCTGGGACAGTTTTTCTCACAGACAGTAGAAGGGTGGGGTAAAAACTCATAACCCGTGGGCGAGTATATTACACACATTGATACACAATGTTGTGGCATGTTGTATTCGCGGTAGGCTCATCCTCACCGATGCCCCAGGTCACGACTGGGTCACGGTGTCTGTACACCCACACGCTCTTAATGCTGACACACACCTCTCGTAAACACACACCCGTCTGCCATGCCAAATATAGCAGTGATCATCACAACACACGCACTGTTCAGACAGATGAGTGATTTACCGTGATTCGTTCAGCCCTATCAGATTAAGTGTCCCCAGGGGAGCATTTTCATATCCACTAGACTCAAGGAACTCTCACTGACTGTCGATAACATCATCTGGCATGTTAATCACTATACACACTTAACACCCGCTGAGCTCACCAACGGGGAGACGAGATGAGGTCTGTCAGTTTGATTCATCCAGGTTAAGTGTGTAATTATTGCATGGAGTATGAGCATGTGTGCTCATTCTTTTCAAGGAGTTCATTAGTTTGCCCAAACGGAGCGTAATCTTAAGCCTTACACTGACACTTCAAAACTTGTGCAGACTATAGCATAGTTGAACCCATTCCTCATTCATCTATTAGATGTTTTGAGTGGCTGTGTTGCCCTGGCCTACTAATATAAGAGCTGATAAAATCTCTCTCTCTCTCTCTCTCTCTCTCTCTCTAAAGTGACAGTGTGCTGAAGACAGTTGAGGGGAAAGCCATGTGATGTGTTTCCGTCAAAAAATGTAAAAAAATTTTTTTAACTTATTAACTTCTTGTTGCTCCTCTATAAATTATAACTATAAACGATAGTGAATGATATTCCAGGTCTTATTAGGTATTATTTTTTTATTTATTATTTGCGGTATTATTTTCTAAAGCCGATTTTGGCTTGCCATGTAAACTAATGGCCATGTACACAGATTATACTCTTTACAGTTTCTGGTTCAGTTCATAATGTCACTGGCATCAGATAAAATTTAGTGCACTTTCACATTATGTTTGTTTGTCAAGTCCAAATTAATGGACAATTAATACTATTGGTCATGGTTTGGTTTCCCAGTGCACACAGTGAAATGAACCAGCAAAAAAAATAAAAAACTTTGGCTTAGGAGTGTGTACATACTTGGAAAACTCTTTTGAGTAAACAAATCGTTGGCAAACAAATCTTTGGGTAGTTACCACAATAACCCGAACATAGAAAACCCAGAGTCTGAATAAATAATTAGATAATTACTAATTAGATAATTAATTAACTAGTTTAAATCATTTTTTTTGTATCACTTCCAGCATTTATTTTGTCATCACATGTCTACAGCACTGGCCCAATTTGATCCTGATGGTCCCAGTTTAGCAACTCTACAAAAAAAAAAGTTCATGTTCGTGTAGACCAGACAGATGACAAAAATGTGTGTATCCTTATTAAAATGAGACATTTGGCAAACTGCATACAAGCTGACAAAGATGAATACACACACCCACAAGAACAAACCCCAAGAGACATACACACATGATTTACATTTAGGACAAAATACAGAGAAAGATAAATAAAAACCAACAAAACAGGCAAAAATCTGTTGAAATTTTGTTGAGTTTATACTGAAAGTTGAACAAAGTCCTGTAGTGATTGATTCAAGGTCTTGCCACTTTTCTCATTAACATTTCCCTTGGACACACTCAGAACAGTGTTGTATTCTACCCTCCAATTTAACGCGGCATATGGGTGAGTAACTTCAGCCTTAAGACTTGATTCAATCAAATGACCTTCACTTAGCTCCAATTCAGAGACAGACAGAGAGAAAAAATACAGAGACATGTCACTCACTGCTATCATACTGAACCATATGTGAAATCTGTTATATACACAGGAAAATCTTGGCTGAACTAGCTGAACTTAAGCGTAAGAGGGTTTCAGTTGCTGAGTTGCTGAAAGTGCAATGCTGGCCGAAACATGCACCCTCATTACATTCATCCATCAACTTGTGTTCAGTTCAAACTCTCTTTGATGAAAACAAGTCTGTCTGCAGGTCATGGGTTTATATAAAGTATAGATATATATTAAGGATCTAATGTGGTAGGAGATCACAGTGGTCTTTTTAGTACACAACTGTAAATGTCTGACTGATACTGTGCTCTGTAAAGGCCTTGAGCAGTTCAAGTGGTTTTGACCGATCGCTTGTTTCAGTGGTTTTTATTCATCTTACTTCTGTAACATGACCTAAATATGAACCGGGTGTGTGTATGATTCTTAGGATATATGCATGCATGAATGCATGAGGCTTTTTGCCACATGTCTCATGATAATATGAATGCAAAATTGTTTTGATATTTGTGGAGACATTTGTTTGGTCCCAGTGAACAAAAGGGATTTTTTACCACTTTTATTGGACTGAAATAACTAAATGGTTTCCAATTTGGTATTCGGTTTAGGGTTACAGTTGGAATGTGGTATAGGCTTAGCAATAATTATTCGTAGTAAGGGTACAGGGAAAAGACCTTTGCTCACCAAGAAATAATACACACTAAGCACAGCATCATGAGAAAATAATCAACGATTATTTGGTGTGAATTTGTGATGCAACCAGACACAAAGTGGAGATACTGATATCATCCCAAAGTTGAGTATTTTCCAATAAGTGCACACCATCAAGTGTTTTATTCCCCTTATATCACAGTGATTTGCCAACCAATCTTTTTATTTATTAAATCTACATTTTATCCATTCGTCATTATATATATTGTTGTGGAAGGTCCACTTAAAAATTTCTTCAGACTTCATACACTTTATAGCAGCTATAAACAGTCATTCTCTCAGGAGCTTCTCTTTTTTTCCCTCTTTCTTGCTGTTAATATGACAAGAACACACAGTTTGTCATGTTACTGAAAGTGCAAAGTCCTGTAGAGTCTCCAATATGGGAAAAATTAAAGTCAGTTATATATAAATATATAAATAAAATATATCCTCACAGACATTTTCACCACATCAGCAACAACAACAACAACAATAATAATAATAATAATAATAATAATAATAATAATAATAATAATAATAATAATAATAATAATAATAAACATTTGATGTTTTTTAATATGCATAATCATATTAATTTCAAAATAATGATTGCAGAATGATGGATGTAGGCAGGGATGCAAACTTACGTGTGTTTGTTCAAAATTTCTGCATCATCATACACTTTTCTCTTATTTTATTTATTTTATTTATTTATTTAAAATCATTTTAATGATTGCTTTCTCTTTTGTATTTGTTGTATTTTTTGTAAAAAAACATCATTATTACACAAGTTCAATTCAATTTATTTTGTATAGCGCCTTTTACAATGAACATTGTGTCAAAGCAGCTTTACAAAAGAAGAGAAACGGAGAAAGGGGAGGGGGAAAAATGAACTAAATAACATGAAATAAAAATAAATTATTAAATTAAATTATTAAACTATTTTATCCTTAATTTATTTTATCCCAAATGAGCAAGTCTAGTGACAAGTGGCGTTTGTGTGTGTGGTGTCTTTTCACTCTGTGACACCAGGAAATAAAGACACTTGTCATGGCCTGAGACGTTGACATTTTTAACATTCCAGAGATTTGTGCACTTACCCTTAAAAACCAACACGTCCCAGCATGTGAGAGGAAACACTCTACACAGCTGCTTTTAGCATGTCTTATGTGTGAGCTAAATCGGTGTGTGTGTGTGTCAATAGAGAAATGAAGAGGGAAATAAAACGTATTTGACGCATTATCTGCCTTGCATTCATTATCCCATGTGTATTTTCAGTGACGTTAAACACTTTTCTCTTTAGAGCTCTGAGGTCAGTTCTTCAGTTTAACATGGTTGTAAAAAGTGACTGTTGTTTAAATGATTCAACCAACACTCCACTTCAGATTGGCGTCATTCAGAATTTGCTTAGTCACTCTTTCTCTCAGTCTCTCTCTTTCTTTACTTCTCCTTATCACCCTTAATTCAGACACTCTTACAGTCACTGTCTGAGCCTGAAAAATCCTCTCACTGTCTCACTCTGATTTAGAGATCTTGTATCACAGCCACGGTGTGTCATCGGTTTTATTGTTTCTCTGAACTTCTATTCCCCTTGCATTATCCCAACAGCAAGCATTCGGCCTACGTCGTTCTGTCTTAAGCCATAATGCCGCTGATGCAGATGATTTATTGGAAGGTGTGTTCTTGTCCAAAGCCCTTTGCTGAATACATCTGGTCTGCAGAACTTTTTCGACGGGGCTATTGTGAGTTTAATCAGACACAGATAATGTCCCACAAACTCGGATGAGATAATCGCCTAGTTAACGAACCAGCAGTTCCTGGGTTATCAGTAAAGATGCTTAATATCTATTAATGAATGATGGCTGATACGGTCTCGCAGATGACAGCTGATACAAATCGGTATGATACGAATCTTTAATGTCAGATGTTTGTGGCATAAACACATGAAGGAGAAAAACACAATCTCAGACTGCTCAATGCTCAGTAACTAAAGTTATGTAAATAAAGTTGTACTTGTTGTAATAGTTCAAAGTCGATTGAGAAAAAGAGAGTTTATATACTTGTTAAAGACAATGTGAAATGGGAATTTAAATGTACTTCTTTCAAAACTGGACATTAGACATAAGAAATTAGTTATTAGAAACATTATTTTGCAAAAGAATAAATATGGCCCATGATATTGATAACCCTTAGCACTAATGAAAAGTAGGCAACCACCTTGGGCCCCCCAGAAGTTTAATAATAAACTCTGATTAAAGTTTGATTAATATATATATATATATTAATACTAAATAACTTGTGCTGAAAATGTAAAGATTGATATTGACTGAGGCGGCACGGTGGCTTAGTGGTTGGTCTTGATCTTCTGGTCAACGACCCTAAGCCTTAACCACTAGAGCCACCACCGCCCCAGACTCAGGAACCAGACTCAGTCTCAGACATCCAAATACAACAACAATAATAATAATAATAATAATGGCGCCACAGTGGCTTAGTGGTTAGCATGTTCGCCTCATGCGTCCTGGGTTTGAGTCTCGCTCACTGTGTGTGTGGAGTTTGCATGTTCTCCCTGTGCTTGGTGGATTTCCTCTGGGTGCTCTGGTTCCCTCCCACAGTCCAAAGACATGCTTCTAGGCTGATTGGAGTCTCTAAATTGCCCGTAGTGTGTGAAGGAGTGTGTTTGTCCCCTGCGATGGGTTGGCACTCCAGGGTGTATCCTGCCTTGATGCCCGATGACACCTGAGATACTGTAGGCACAGGCTCCCCGTGACCTGAGTATAGATCGGATAAGCGGTACAGACAATAAAATGATATTGATTGACACTGAAACTCCTCATATCTCTGTTATTTCAGCACACCACCAGATATCTCACTTATCCTTGGGGAGTTCCAATATTTGTAATAATAAGTGAAGATCATATTTATTTCCATCCTCTGTACTCCTAGTAGTAATAAAATGCACCAAACAGGGGAATGAGAGAGGGAATAAAAGATAGTCAAAGGTTTTAAATGCAGATGAAAAATGCAAGAAAGATGCTCTTTCACATGTATAACGTTTATGGCGATCACAGTGTGACTACAGCGTGTTCCGTGCTACAGCAGTTTATATGAAAGCTGATACGCATCTAGTTTGATGTTTACTGCCTTAATACAATGGTGAATTTGAGACCGTTTCAAAGACGCCATTACAACTGATGCAACCGCAACCGGAGAAAAGTCATTATAATCTTCGGTTTAACTGACACTACACATTTAGGCTTGTGTGTTACAATTTACTTGTGTGTTTGTTTTTTATTAATAGTTCTGTTTTGTTTTCTTTCTTTTTTTTTAAACAATGGTTGTTTAGTTATGATAAAGCATACAGTCTGATGCAAAGACTGATAGAGGCAAAACTGGGCTAGCCAAACTGAACACACATTAGCGATGTTCCTCACACCTTCCAGAAATCTCTTGTTGCAGATAATCCTCAGTTATGGTGGATGATCAGCCTGTAAAGCATGGGCGAGGTGTTCGGCATGTTGAGCAGTGTGTCCTCACTTGTACCCAACTAATCTCCAGGCTTGATCAACTTCACATCATTCAGGATTTCTATGGTTTCTCTCGAGATCTTGCTGGTGATGTCCAATAACGCACTTAGACTGTAAAGAGTATCAGGAACACTGTGAAAATATTGCAGCAACTGAATCGGTGACAAAAATGTTCCCAAGTGGTCTGCTTACACACAGGACTATGACATATTTCCATTTTGAAATAATTTCTGATAGTTTAATGTTTTTTGTTAAAGTTTTCTTATTTTTAGTCTTACAAAAACATCATAGTTTATCTATCTATCTATCTATCTATCTATCTATCTATCTATCTGTCTGTCTGTCTGTCTGTCTGTCTGTCTGTCTGTCTATCTATCTATCTATCTATCTATCTATGTGTGTGTCATGTGACTAAACACTTACTACGATTGGCCCATAACAGCTATATCAACTTACAGTGCAACTCGCAAGCTGGATCCCAAACTGCATACTAATATTCTATTAACTTTCTTAATACATTTTCCAATTAATATGCAATTAAAATATATTTTAAAAAAGTGTATTGTGTACATCACAACACTCTGTGTGCATGTTTCATACAGAGCCCATGGATTCTCTACAACAGAATTTTACCAGAATCAATCCATACCTACGTACTTATCAATCCATCCACATTACCTTGAAATATATTCATTCAAATTCGTCATATTATTGTTTTCATTAATGCTTGAATCCGTTTCATGTCTCGTGATGGAAACATCCTTCATTAAGCATCCGTTATAAGTTGTGTAAGTTGTCTCTCTCTACATTAACCTGTCACCTGAATACACTGCTCCCTGTGAAATATTTGGGACATTCCGCAAGTCACATGTTCAACAGTTCAACTAAGGTTAAACCCTTATCGATAGAATTCCCTGAAGTTCATTGTTCTTTTCTTTTTAATTTGGCACAAGAGGTTCTTGTTCCATCAAATTGTAGAAACAGAAGTAAATTATAAATCAACATTATTTATCATTTAAGAGCAAAACACAGTCATCGTCAGCAAATAATTAGATATAACACACGTTATTTATCCCCCAAAAACGGATGTGATCCTGAGCCGTTTCTGACATGGCCACTTCTGCTTTTGTTCATAGAGGCAGTTATTTGATGTGCAGTGGCTTTGATTGATGATGCACTGCGCTAGTTATGCAAATTTTACAACATTTACAATTCAATTTATGATTTTTAAGTGCTTATCGGTGCAGATATATTATGCACCTGCTCAACACACACACACCTGCGTTTGAGGTTATGTAGCACTCGTTGCTATGACTCATGGCCCTTATCGGATAAAAAACAGCTGTTTTCACAGATCTCTAGCTGTCGACTGTGCCTTTGCAGTCCACTCAAGACAAATCCCAGCAATTTCTCTGCTTCACAATCCAGCTGTTTTTTGTTTTTTTTGGAAATCTACTTAAATAAAGCCTTCTTCCTGATCGGATTTTATTATGTAATATATTGTAGGTTAAAGAGTGCATTATTATATTATTGGTGATATAATATTATGAGGTAATGGGTATCCTTAAAAACCACATGTATCCCTGCACATAGTAATTTTACTTAAGCAAGCCCTTTAATGATTAAGCGGGATTTCCTTCAGTAATACACAAAAACTCAAGGTCACCAAGCTGATAAGAGCAGATCCAATGAGATTAGCATTCCCTTATGCAACTTTTCTGTCATTCATGTTAAAATCATCAATGTAGAGATTTTAAATCATCTCCTTGGCTTGGAAAGATCTCCTGCGATGTTTCAAGGTCAACTGTATTGTGCAACATCAATTTTTTTCCCCTGTCAACGATGAATTCGACCACGTGATGCATGTTGTATTATAACAAAGGTTTAGATTTGTTTTTCCTTCCTAACAATATGGATGTTTCTTATGAATGGATTCACCGTATGAAAGGGCCACATAGTGGTGCCGTATAGGTATAGTGTAGTAGAGCCACTTGATAACCTTGCTGGTTTCTGAGAGGTGTTTTTCAAAAACATACTGTGGAGTGAACTGGTTACTTGAATTTGCCCTTAGGTGTGAATCGGTGTGTGAGTGTGTTAATGTGTGAGCGTGTGTGTGAGTAAATGGTGTACTCCCAAGGACTGCTGTCCAATGTTGGTGTCTAGGGTGTATTCCTACATCATGTCCAGTGTTCCCAGTGATCTGGATTTACTTCAGTCAGAATAATGGATAAAATAAAATTTCATTTAATAAAAAAAAATTGGACCATATACTGGTCATTATCTCAGATCAGAATACAGGTCAAAGCACATAATCTTCAGTGTCTTTCCTCTCACAAACAGAGTCCATTCCGAATCATGATTTGATCATAAAGTAGTGAGTACACAAAGATGTAAGTTGCGTAAATAGTCCTTAACAGCAATATGAACAAATAGAGTATGTTTCTTGTAAAGTGCTTCACTCCAGTAATTATTATTTAATTTAATTCATTTTAATTGTGACAGTAGTCATTGTCACAAAGCAGCTTTAGAGAAATCTGGGTGTAGATTTATATTATTCATTAAGTAACCAACAGAGGCAAGGAAACATTCCATGAGACAACACAAGAAATGAAACATTAAGATTATAAAGGGAACCCATTGCCCACTGGGTAACACTGAATATTGGGATTATAGATATTTGCTTTTCCACAATTGTATGCGATAAAGCCAAAAAATACTAAGCATGCTTAAAATGTGTTACGTTTAAGCATTCTAAGGCGGTGGTACCTCAAGTCATTAAGGCTTTGGGTCGTTGATTGGATTATTGAGGATCAAGCTGCCAGCGTTGGGCCCTTGAGCAAGGCCCTCAACCCCCCGTTCTCCAGGGGTTCTGGATCATGGCTGACCCTGTGCTCTGACCCCACCCCTCCAAGGATGGGATATGCAAAGAAAGAATTTCAGTGTGCAGTAATGTATATATTAGAAATAAAGGCTACTTAACTCTTTACTTCCCAATTTACCACCAAGCTTCATGTAGCACAAGACTATACTACCAACCAATATTCTTTACTGAGACTACTCAAAAATGAGTAAGTGCTTTATCCTGATCAGTATCTGGGTGGACCTGAGGCAGAAAAACACCTTGGATGGCACATCAACAACAGATACAAACACTCACACATTTATTCACACCTAGGGGTTGTTTAGAGTCATTAGCCACAATAGCCTCTGTGGTCTTGCGCTGTCGTGGCCCATCCACCTCAAGTTTGTTCATTCTGAGAAGCTTTACTATTCACCACCGTTGTAAAGGGTGGTTTAACCAAAACAATTTGGTCAAACAAGTGTGGTCATTCTTCTAATCTCTCTCATCAACAAGTGCTCACTGGATGTATTTTGTTTTCCGTATCATTCTGTTTAGAAACTATTAATCTGTATGTGGAACTTCTGGGCAATCTACAGCCATGTATGCTACACCCTTAAGTCCCAAACCTCACATCCGTGTCATTAAACAGTGATTTAAGAGGATGGAAGCTCTTCCCAGCCTCCACCATTTCTCTCTGATCTATAACCTCTCCAAAATATGATCCTTCTGAGCTGTCTGAACTCTTTAACATACCTCCACTAATCGCACACATGCTGCAGCCGTTGCCATTCTGGCCTCCACAGCCTGAGTGTGTAAGCGTGATAGGTGTGTGTGTGGATGCTGCAACCGTGGGCTGTGTTGAGGAACAGTGGGGCAAACAGACGCCAAGGGGAAGTAGAGGGAAATCAGAGAATCCTGAGAGCAATGGAGCAGGAACTGGGAGGATGATCTCCTCCATTTATCACTCATGGACAATGATTAGAGTACATTTTGATGTTTCTCTCACTTTCCAATTTTTGAGTCTCTGATTTCCTTGTAGATGTCCTTCTATGTACATTCATTTCAATTCAGCTTATTTTAATTAGCATGACCATACCAGCATTGGAAATTCACCACCTCTATACTTTAATGGCTTTCTCAAACGCATTACAGCAGTCAACCTTTCGTGCCATGGTCTGTCAAGAGCGCCAGTTCATCCTGATGGGAGTAATAAGGGGGGAAAATGCATCTGAAGCATGTGGCAGCATTAATTACCAAAAAAAACAACACACCAGCTCTTGTTCTGTCAGTGACGGCGTGTTCTTTCGAACATCTTTATGTGACAAAACACTCTCTGCTGTGCTCCATGAACACTGCAATCTGTAATTATCTGACAAACCCAAACAACAACACGAGAAGTAAGGACACCAGTGGAGGACAATGCTGTATTTTCCTTCACTGTTTTCTTCTTGTTTTGAACTGACTTAATGGGTGGGGACAGTTCTGGAGATTAACAGTGGGGTTTCCCTCTTTTAAAAAACAAAACCAAAAAAACGAGTGAGGGAGTGGGAGGGGTGCAGTTCAGTTTGCTGAGCCACTAATTTGTGATTCCCATCAGGTCACGACAGGTTGCACAGGAAGCTGAAATGTGTGACTTGAAGAGGAAACCGGTCAGCTCTCATTACTGAGCTGGACTGCTGAGCCAAAGGAGAGCGCCCGTCTCCCGCTGACCTTTTGATAGCATTCCCAGAACCATCAAAAAACATTTAAAAAACATTAGTACAGGTCTCCTATGAGTTGTCTCCTTTCTGCACACTTTTTTGGCTCAGGTGTGTCTCCATTTTCCAATGTCATTATGTTAAGTGTTCCGAAGGGCTTACGAATATTCCCCCATCTTTTTTTCCTCTTTGGACAAAAATGAAATATGATGGAGAAACCAGTCTCTTCAGCACTCATCTTCCTGTTACGAACAAATGCATTCATTTTTTTTTTTTTAATGCTAAGGTTCAAGTTGTTCCTTTGCCGAACACCCAATAGATTTCTTCAACCTCTGACATACCAGCATATGCATACACACACACACACACACACGCACACACACACACCCTCCCAAAATCTTTTTTTCAGGCTTCCCATAGACTTTGCTGCAAATGGTTTCCATTAATAGCCGTTTTTTGAGGGGTGGAGGGCGGTTGTGAGCTAATCTCTCCTCCCACCTGCGGTCTTCTGCAGGAACTCTGCTGCAGTTCTATGGCCGCTCCTGTGGATCTGACACTTAATTACAGCGTGGAACGCTCGCACTGAGTCAGGTGTTGTCAGGAGGCGCGATTAATACTGCTGACAACAACCAAGCTGGAAGCCAAGTCTACAACACAAGTACACCGAAGTCCAACTGTGATTCAATACGTGGCAGCGTATTAATATAAACCACCACCATTCATTAGGCTTCGCTGCTGACAACTTGCTCGAAGTGTTCCTGGAAACAAGTGTGAACAGTGGTTCCTGTTTAGGAAGTAATGTTATACTCTTTATAAAACATCTTTTACACCGCATAACACAAGAGCCATGACCCTAAGAAGAAATAACTATTTTAACAGGATGGAAGTGAGGTGATTTATTGATTTTTGTTCCTTTGGCATATTCAGCTGAGATATGACTTATTAATGATTACAAAACCCCTTCAACAGATGGCTGATTTTGGAGTCAAGTAAATGTTTTTGGTCAACGTACCTTGATACAGATAAACTAAAACTAAGCAAGACCTCCTTCACAATCCAGTTGGGTGTTCTATATAAACTGAACAAATAAATACTTAGACAGGACATCTATTTAAAGTAGCAGATGATGGACGTTCTTAGAAAAGAAAAAGAAAAAAACATGTCTGGACATAAAAAATAAACCATCTGTTGCAAATCAGGCTAGAAGAGCTCACATTTGACCTGGTAAGTAATATATGAGTATGTGGTGCTCTGATTGTCAAGGTCCTGCTTGATTTTTTAGCCGTGTCCAGGACCATTCAGCAATTCCAAGAAAATTTATGGCCCAGACTGAATCCTAGCACTTTGCCATATGGTGAAGGATGCTGGGAAAGGAAAACGGAGGGATGGAGCAGAGTTTGGGCTTCCACCCTTCGACTACACTTCTGCCATTGTCACTAAAATGAAGATGTTTGCTTTCATGTGTGTGTGTGCGATGGGCCAAATAGCAAATGCTGTGACATGCTGCCAAACAAGAGCACTTAAAGCAGCTCTCCAAGGAGATAACGGTGCATAACTGGAGGAAAAGAAATAGAGGAAGCCAATTTTATGGGGTAGCAGGAAATTTTGACAAAAACTGATCCCTAAGGATTATTGTTTAATCTTACCATGTGTCTTACCTTTTTTTTCTGTTCCTGGAAATATATGGCATCTGCTTCCAGAATAACATCCTGTATAAAACGATCATCTCCGAGGAGAAAAGTAGATTGTGAATGGTGTAGGTTAAACCACCCAGAAATACAAATACAAAGGTTCAGCTTTCACAGCACTGTTGAATTCTTTAATTGATGGCAGAAGGTGTTGATTAATTTCACTTACAGCAGTTCCACCAATAGTAATTCAAATCTGAGGTTTGAATCTATAAATCTTCTTGTCTTAATATATTACCTTTTCTAATAAGTCTTTCACTGGGACATGTATGTGGACACTTCACATAATGTAAAGCTAATAGACTATTTAAGTCAGAAAAACAGATTTAGCTAGAATTAAACTACACTAAGAATAGAATTACGATAAAAATAGAATTTACTATGCAGGTGGGAATGTGTATATGGATGCAGATTGGTGGTCATACATATGGTGAAGTTTTCTGTAAGAAGATATCATATTTATAGAAGGAGTCTCCGGTGTCAGAGCTTTATAACAGTCAGAGGTAAAGCTGTTGAATTAATCTTTCCGATCTTCACACTGGTGGGAAACCTGATGTTCTACATCTTTAAATGGAAATATAAATTGATATAAAGTGCATTACCATTCTTTAATAAATACAAAATTTCATTTTCCGGTTTCCTTTTGATTTCTTCCTAATATCTTCTCAGGGAGTTTTTCCTTGCCACCATTGCCTCTGGCTTGCTCATTAGGGATAAATATAAATGTAAAAAAAAATATATCATTTATATTAAGAATTTTTACATTCCTGTAAAGCTGTTTTGCATGAATGTCCATTGTTAACCGTAATATACAAATTTAATTGAATTGCATTTAATTAATTTTTAGCAAATTGCTAGCTTATAATCTGGTATAAGGTATATGCTGGGACTTGGTAGCTCAGTGGTTAAGTTGGACTGAGGTTGTGAGTTTAAATCCCAGGACTATCAAGCTGTTGCTGTTAGCGTCTGAGTAAGGCCCTCAACCTTTAATATATGATTCTGGGTAAGAGCATCTGCCAAATATCTTAAAAAATAAGGTATAACAGGAATAATATATGTTGGGAATGCTGTTATTGGAAAACGTTGTGGTGGTCACAGTAACACCAAGGCTGCACCATACTACCCTAGCCTTGATGATTTTCTCATAACACCATCTCCCCAAGTGTTTTAGCCCTTAATTACTGCTCTCTATTTCTTTTATACCTTCCTCTATAAGGAAGGGAATGAAGAGGGTGTTTGATTCATTTAATTTTCATTTGACATTTAAATCATGAAAGATGAGGGTTGCACAATGAATCACATACCACACAGAACTCCAGGGAAAGTCATGTCACAGTGGGCACTAAATGTCACACCTAAGCCCGCTCAGATCAAGAAGAAGAATTTTAAATATTTTCATTAAAATAGTTGTTGGAGTTGATGATAGCAGGTGCCTCAAATGACATACCTTGAAATTCAAATAGAGCCCCCACTTCATTCGTACCATTTGACGTCATTTGAGGTTTCAATTCCATTTCATTCACGTGAACACTCAGATTTGGCCTGAGGAGTATGCCAGATATGCTCAGAAAGAAGATGAAAAAAAAAAAAGAACTCAGTGCTCTTTCTACACTGATGAATAATGGAAAGAGCTCTCTGCTCATCAGTATGCTAACGATCTGGTTCTGGTCCACTAACCCCCCCCCCCCCCCCCCCAACCACCACCACCTTCCTTTCCTTGCCTATGAAAATCCCATTAGCCAATCGGTCTGCTTTGCGTAAGACCTTTATAGTGACTCACAACCTCAAGAATAGATGGAATATTAGTGTCTATGAAATGGAATAGAACATTACGCCTGGTATGGAGAAATTAAAAAAATCCAAGCGGTCACCATGGTTTTGTGTTTAAAAAAGCGTGCTGCAATTATCCAAATCAAGTGCTTCGTTTCATTGACGTTTCTCACTTTCCCATACCACCATTGTTTCCTTTATACATCATTTCCTCCCAGTTTCCTTATTTTTAAAAGACATTCCAAATACCATAATCATGTAAGCGGAGGGAGTAGTGATTCATTCAAAGATGACTCAAATGAATAATAGGCTTTATTTTTGTGGTGTTAATACTTTCTTTTAGATAAGTAGAAATGGTAGTTGGCCTGAGTGATACATGAATCTTTTATCGCTTTTATATAGGCATGCTTTTATCTCATTTTGTGGCCATTTGAAAGCATGCATCAGGCTGTAAATGTGATTTGTTTTATGATTCATTATAATTACTCTGTGGTCATCCTGTCCTTTTTTTTTTTATCTCTGTGCTTCTACAATTATGTCTTTCACATAATTGGAATTGATGTAGCTATATGAAAGATTAAAAGACCAAAATTTTTTCAGCTTACTTCGGAAGACATTAAACGGTACTTCGACATATCAGATCAAATAAACTGTGATTCTTATTGCACTGCTTGTTCCACTTAAACTTGCAGAAGACTTGGTTTTCCCAATATCACCCATTTCTGTTTGTTCTAGAGAAAACACTATTTTCTGATGAAACGAAAACTCTTTATTTATTAGGAAGGGGAAATCTATCAAACCATCACTCATATTAGCAATACGGGATAAAATTCTGTGGAAGTTTCGGAGCGATGATGGCAAATGACTTACCCATGGTAGACTGATAGCTACATTATTAGGTACCATTACAGCAAGGATATGCTGCAAGGTCATATAGTATAAACATTTACAGATAATCTTCTTAATGAAGCTCAGGTTCAATGATGTTGTTGCCCTTGCTCCTACCAAAATGGTAGCAATTATACAGTATGACAGAATTTGAATCCGGGTTCAATTTAACTTTTAGCTAAGCTGCTTTCTGGTTCTTCGTCACAAGCATCCCAAGCTGTTCCCCTGAATTCCAATAACTCATGGAAGAGGTGTCAAACCAAGCCAACCAGTGAACTTTGAAGGATGTATGACCCATGATCACTGAATGCCACATCTGTCAGCACATCCTTGACTTAGAGCCATGGATGTCTTGCTCTTCTTCCTCTCTAAAGTGTCGGTCCTGAAGAGTCTATCCAGGATTCTCCACCACTTTAAATCTGCTTCGGGCTTGACATCAAAGTATGCGAAGACTTTTTAAGAGTTACCCAGGGACGTTGTGATCTGGGAAAAGGAAGATGGTGATCATCATAACTCTTTTCTGGCGTTTCCTCACATTTGTACACCTACACCCGCTGAGATACGACAACCTAGGCAGTAGGTCACAGCTCACAGCTCAACGACGGACACTTTATCTGAGCAATGTGAGGTGCCTTTTCAAGTGTTCTAGTTTTACAATGTGTCAGTGAAGCACTACCATATGCAAGCACCAAATTTGTCTTCCCTTGTGTTTTCTTTCCCTCTCCCATGTCCTTCCCTGACTCCACAGCCTCTCTATCTCTTGGACGTGCTGTCTATCTTTTCACATAGTCACTCATCCATTTTTTCCCCCAGCTTCATGTTTTGAGGCCAACTCAATCAAACCCAAACAAAGCCTGTCAGTGCCACTCAGGGTTATGTTTATCGTATTGTTCCAGGATTTCTAGCTTGCATGTCAGTGCTGCAACATTTCTCAGTCTTTCTCATGTAACCAAGACATCTGTGTTCATGCAAGAACTAGCATTATACAGCTTTGCATTTGAAAGTGTTTTTGCCTTTGTGATCCAGTTACATTATTGCACATAACTCGAGGTGAAAGATGAAATAAAGACTAAAAGACTGAAATGTCTTCAGCCAGACATTAAATGGCAATTCAACAAATTTGATTAAATAAACGGTTATGCTTATTCCGTTTCAACTGGCAGAAATCTTTACTACATTTGTGCTTTCCTAATATTTATTTATCTTATATACATCCCTTAAAGCTCTTTATTTTAGAAAGGGAAAGTTGCTAACTAACAATTTCTTTTTGCTATCAGCAATACTCGATGCCAGGATAAAATTCCTAGTTTTCTCATAACAAAGCTACAAAGCAAGATGACATCAAGGATCCGCCGCATTGCTGTTTGTTTAACAGTATAGTATGAAAATTTGATTGAATATTTACACATAATCCTTATAATCAATCTCAGACACAATGATGTGAATTCACTTGGTCCTGTATTTGGTCATACCAGAATGGTGTTGATTATATAGTAAGACAGACATGAGAGAAGTGAGATAAACAAGCTTTATGCAACATGTGAAAGCCAGTTCTTTAAATTTCCAAATAGGGTGAACATGAAGGGGTTTTTAATTAAATAATAGCGATCAGTATGCCTTGTGGAAACACTGGAGAATCCTGGTGAAAAGGTCCAGATGTAGAACTGGCAGCAGTGTTGTCATGATGTATGAATTCTGGCTCGGTCAATTCTTTATCTTCAGCTACATCGCCCCATTTCATAATTGGTCTCTGTGCGATTGTTTTGTTGTTGTTGCTGTTTGTTTGTGTTTATTGCTCATAGATTTCACATTTTTTGCATATAAGTGCCTATAAAAAATTCTAACAAATTAAATTTTCCTATTTCCAAAAAAACATAAACAAACTAATAATGTAAAACTCTGTATCCCTGACCAGGTAATAAGCATGAATAGGCAGGTAATAAGCATGAATGAATGTGCTGTCTGATGGAAGGATTTTATTGCCACTGTTGCTCTTGGATTGTTCATTGAGGTTTAGTTTTGTATTTCTGAAAACACAAAATTTGGACTTGAATATTATGTGGCATTATAGTAATGCCGCATGGTTTCCTGGTTCAATCCTGACCTTTATTTTACTGCCTTGTGGGAGTTTCTCCTGGTCTCTCTATGTCTGCTTGGTTTCCTCTGGGCCTTGAGTTACCTCCTACCTCCTAAAATATGCTACTAGGTGAATTAGCTACTCGAAATTGCCCCAAGATGTGGATGAGTGTGTTCCTGTGATACTGAATATCTCAATCAAGGTGTATTCTCTTTCCCACACCCGGTGTCCTCAGGACAGATTCCAGATCTGCCATGACCCTGACCAGGATAAAGCAATTACTGAAGTTAAACGATTGAAAGAATGTACTGGATATGTCGCAGATGATTTTAGTATCAAGAGCTGTGTGCAAAACCACAAATATTGTACATATTTTTGTGTTGATTCATTCTCGTCAACCACAGCCAACCAATAGTTGAAGAACTACGGATTCACTCAAAGCAGGTGAAGGCAAGCCTCCATTTGGCTTTAGATGAATAAATACCATTATCTTCTTCTGAGGAACTACCAAAATGAAAAACATTCTGTAACCTTATAAGAGCTGTTGCAGCACACAAATGATGGAGGATCATGTTCTAAAGCAGTGCTGTCTTTTTGGCTGTTGACTGGCGTTTATTTCGTTGAGCCTATGGAAGGGATTATAACCTGGGTCTCAGACGGTGAAGTAATGTGCTAAATTAATCCTAGAGTCATGAGATGTGCCTTATTGAGATCCTAATCTTATTTTGACGTACTTCATATTGAATAGTGAGAGCCGACCAGGAAATGAAAAAAGGCCTGCAAATAGCTCATGGGGTGACTGTATTGCAACACCTGCAATTGACAGCGATAAGTGCATACACCAGTCTGACTGATAGAAAAAGAATATATATTTTAAAGCAGTGTGGCCACTAAAACCGCTATAAAATCACCCCGAATTATTTGAAAGGTTTTTGTTGGCATGCTTATAAGACTTCAACCTGGCCTGAAGCAGGGATTTGGTTCTTCTTCATTTTACAGTGTCTGTTTCTTCCATGTATTACAGTAATAGCAGGAACCACCTGCAGAATCGTCTGTTAGTAGAATGAATGGATTTTAGATTGAATTTCTCCCACAGACCTTGCCATATGTGGGAAGCAATAGGGTTACAGGTGTGCTGGGTTTGTATTTGAGAAGGTCTGAAGGATAAGAGCTGGGTTATGAGGCCTGTGATATGTGTGTGTGTGTGTGTGTGTGTGCGCACTACTCCAGTTTATTATTCAAAGAGCAGAAAGTATAAAGTTTCATAACTCCTGCCCCCGGTCTCTTTCTGTCTCTCTTGTAGATCTGCACATCACAAAAAATATCAATACATGAAATGTTTTGGCAAGCACCATTCAGCAACCTTGACCTCATTCTCTCTTTTTTTATATGTTTCTCACTTTCTCCCACCTCTGTCCTCACATTAGCTTTTTCCAGAGAGGCCAGAGTAGATTTTAACAGGGTCAGGGTCAGGCGCTGACGTCCCATCATTGTTGAGTCTCTCTGTCTCTCAAGACCTGCCTGCTGCCAACTATATCGGGTCCACCTGATAGCAGTGCGTCCGGCTCGGAGGTAGAGGCCAAGAGTGTGTTTGCGTGATTAAGAGTATGTGTGTGTGTGTGTGTGTGTGTGTGTGTTCCACAACCCAGCTTTTCACATACTGTTCTGTATTCTGTCAAGAGTCAATTCCCTTCTGGAAAAATCAAATATACATGGAATGTTTTTTTCACATTATAATGTGATTAATATGTTAAAAAAAAAAATACACATGTGAATTCAAGAAAAATACATCATCTTGTGAATAATATATGAAGAATAAAATCACAGGTCCTGCATGTGGAAAAATGTCAAAATAAACAAATCATGAATAATGTGAAAAATTAAATGTGAAATGTAATGAATTATGTGATGAAAAAAATTACTTGTGAAAATAAGTGAATTATAACTCATATGTAATAATTATATTAACATAGATTCATTAAAAAAATAAAATGTGCAAAATAAATAGTTATAAATAAAAACAAAAAATAATAAAATGAATTAATAATAATAATAATAATAATAATAATAATAATAATAATAATAATAAATTAAAGAAAAACATGAAAAATAAATGAATCAAAAATTGGGTAAAAAATCTAAAAACCATATGCCTGAATTTCATGTGATCCATGTGAGAGGTAGACAGACAGAAAAGCAATAAAGGCAGAAAGAAAACAAGAAAGTGTTTGGAAGAAATTTTATAACTTATAATTCTAATGGCCATCTTCAGTTATGGAACCTCTGAAGTGATGTTTCAGTGAATCAAATCTAATGACCATGCAAATCAGGTCAGGCTGTAGTGATGCAGTGATTGTAGATATACATTGCAGGAGCCAGCAGTACTTTGACCTTCGACAAACACCACATATCAATAGTAAACTAGATTTCTGGAGCATAGATTAATGTTTTGTCAGAACTTATTTATAGTGGTGAGGTGTGTTATTGTATTGCAGCTGTGCCTTTTAACAATGCCCAGATGGTCCATATTTCCATATGTGTAATATTTATATGTATTGATAAAAACTTTGCATTTACATTCATGTATTTATTTCTGATTTTAAGATTTTATTTTGATTGCAAAATTCTGCATTCCAAGCAGTTATAGAATGAAAAAATGACCTCAGATCTGATATGATATCTGCTAAAAATAGACCTGTTCTATCAAGAGAATGAACAAAGGAAGGTCCAGAAATGTGATGGAGATGGAACCAAGGTGTCAGGAAGAATGGAGGGAGGAAGGGAGGTTTGTGGGATTAGAGGTTTATGGGATTAATAGCTTTGCTTTGTTCAGGTCCAAGCCACATGAATGATCAAGAGAAGCCAAAATAGCTACAGGCAGCAAGTGCTGACAATGAAGACTTCCACAAAAACAATTACAATTACAGAGAATCATGCTAATCATTCCCAGCTCCAAGAGACCTGGCACAGTTCAATCTCAAAGGCAATATCCATATGTACAATTCTGGTATCAGCACAAATGGGTTTTATGAGAGTGGTTCCAGAAAAATATTTACATTCTACATGAATATTTACATTTTACATGAAGTACTTTGGTGAAAGACATTCAGAACTTTAAAAGCAACAGACTGCAGATAACTGTGATAAAACTGGTATGCATACAATTCTGTTGCCACTTCCTGGAAAAACTTACAGGAAAAAATGTTCATCCAATACAGAGTAACTACAACCTTATCAGCAAACTGAACAACAAGC
Source organism: Hemibagrus wyckioides (assembly GCF_019097595.1). NCBI lineage: Eukaryota > Metazoa > Chordata > Actinopteri > Siluriformes > Bagridae > Hemibagrus > Hemibagrus wyckioides. The sequence goes on along the minus strand of NC_080710.1, from coordinate 27,638,381 downwards.
TGAACATGGCCTGCAACTTTGTTGTGAAATGATGTCAAAAGCAGAAATGTTCACTGTTTGTATCTCATAGATATTTATATGTATTTATTATTTTTACTTATTCATTCACTTTATCTAGGTCTTGATAGAAAACCAGTAAATAACTGAAACTCCACATAGCCAGTAGCCCATGTTTACTGTAGGATTAAACCAGAGACCCTAAAGCTGTAAGACAGGAACGCTTCCTGCCATTCCTGTGATTTATTTTCTTTTATTTCAAATATTGCATATAATACTGCCAGCATAATTGTATACTCTACTATCTGTACACTTATAAAGCACTAAAATCGTTTTAGGCCTTTTACATCACTTCTGTTTTTAATATTTAACCTTAAGATCTACTAATCAGTGTATATTCATACTTATCAGAAAATATCCAAGCGTTTCCACTACATTAAGTGTCAACTAAGTCATGTATGAAAAACAGTTGAATATAATGAAAGATAAATATTGACTTGCAATGTTAATAAAGTTTACTTACATACATTTGCATGTTAAAAATTCTTAGCATCTAGCACAATAGTCCTTACTGTGTGCTTAAATGGATCAAACCTATTTTAAAAAATATTACTCTAATAAAGTGGGTTTATTTTGACCAAATAGCAATTTGCAAATTACAAGTAAAGTAAATAAATTAATTTACTTTACTTGTAATTTGCAAATTGCTATTTAGGATAGCCTATATTGTGTACAACATGTATATTCATACGTAAATGATCTTTAATAATACTGTAAGTCGCACTTTTAAGTAATAGAATGAATTAACAAGATTTAATAAACCATAATAAACCAAGCTGCTTTGAGACACTGTCCATTGTTGAATGTGTTATACAAATAAACTGAATTGAGATGAACTGCATGCAGTTCTTCCTCTCTTCTTCTACAGCAGAATTGATGGTACTTAGTTCTCTCCTTTCTTGTGGCAGAACAATATACAGTAGAACATGTGTGACTTTATAGAGTTGTTGACTTTGACCATCATCCAGTCCAGTAGTGGGTGGTGGACATCAAAGGTCCAGAGCAGTGACGATGAATTAAGGGCTGTGATAAATGTGAGGACTCTCTGAATGTTTGCTTTAAGAAATTGTCCTGGATGTGAACCTTCAGCTAGTTTTATCTTTGCTGTGATCAATTTTAAACTCACTGCTGGATCGAGGGTTTGAAAAAGGAGGCAGTTCCTTCAAAGACTCTCAGACAATGTGTGATTTGTCTTTGATGTCTATGAGGTTTCGGAAAGATTTGCAGACCATGACCTATCCACAATCATAACTGTGTTAGATGTGTTGCTAAAACAAGTGTCCAAGTCATACTTAAAGTCTTATGACATGTCTTCTGTATTCAAGCACAATACAACAGTCCTAACCAAAAACTGGCATACATTCCATGCCAGCCAAAAAAACACAAAGTCACCAGACCAGGAGAGGGCAGTAGTTTGTATTGATTATTAAAAAAGAAAACATTTTCACATGCCTATTGTTATGGTACTATGCAAAATTTGTAATGAACTTTATTTGTAAATAAGCCAATTTAGATGAATAAACCATGGTGGTGCTGGGATCTATATCCAACCTTCCCATCAGTAACCATTGAGCCACCATGGCTCAGTAGATTACTTTCCTTAGTATATTTGCCCCGTTGAACCATGCACAAGGATGGTCACATGACATGAAATATGCCAAGGGGAAACAAGACAAAGGAATTTTCATGTGTACCTTCTATAATACAGATGGGAGAAAAGTTTGTTGCCAATCCTGTGTTGCTCCTGGGTAGATTTTCTGGGGACTTTCCTTTTTGTGTTAAACAAATCATATTCCAGAAAGCATCTAGGCAAACAGCTTGAAGCCTACCCTACAGTACATTACATTCAGCTAACTAAAATAAACTTATAAGTAATTGCTTTGTTCAGGCATGTTTAATAGTACAACACAGTTTACTGGCAATGGTTCAATGAAGCATAGCCTTAAAAGTCCAATAACAATTCTTCCACTAATCATATAAATCAGGGTTATGTGAGCAGAGCTCTGGGGCTCAACTATGCCAAATTCCTTTATCTTAAGTTTATTTAAAAAATTTCTCAGTGGGTATCCCAAATATGCAGAGCTTTAGTTCATTCCCATCACAACCAATAGGGCCAACATTCTTGCATCTATCTGTGGACACTGGTATACCTAAATGCTAGGATACCAAAGGTCCAAAAGGTCAAGGATATGGTTCCTGCCATGTGTCACATTAAAAATATGATCTTTTATGTTTTCAGAAAGACCTCTGAACTACCATCTGCTTCATGACCCATGATAGTCATTTGTTCATTTTATTCTTGCAGGAATGACCATAGCATTTTGCGCGTAGTGCAGTGGGCTTTTGCGCATACTGCAGTGGCCTTTTCTGTTGGGTAATTTGGGATTGATCAAATCTTAACAGTCCCATAGATTCTGTGCAGTTTTTTAAAGGCACCCACATCAACATTCCAACCTTGATCAGCATGAATGCAGGATAATGACAGTAACACAAAAACCATAGTCACCACTGGCATAGTCTAAACCATCAAGCATCAAAATGGTTTGTTCCCTCTAGACACTGGTTCTGCAAGGAGGCTTTTACATTAATTCAGTTTAATTTAATGTGTGTGGTAAAGTGCAAGCATGGACTCTGGCAAGACTAGCTATAAGAGCATAAAGAGAGAGCCAGAAGGTGACACAGACAGGAAGGCTTCCTGGGACATAAAACAGCCAGTCACTCTATCTTCAACAAACCTAAGTGAATGCGTGAGAGTGGAGGTGCAACAACATCCAAACATCCCAGTTCACCAAAACACTCTATGCCATTAACCATCCAGAACTGCTCCTTTACCTATGCAAAAAAGGCTTAACTAAACAAATGAGTTTTCTGAGACTCCCAAACAGTAATTGGAAGGCTGTTCCATAACTACAGGGCTTTGTAGGAAAAAGCTCTGACCCCTGCTGTAGCCTTTACTACTTGAGGTACCAACAAATAGCCTTCACCTTTTGATTGAGGTAGGCATGGGGGGGGGGGCTACTGCTACTTACTTGCTACTGCTTTTATCTGTTTAAAGAAAGGGATCTAGTAAGCAAGTTGATTATTTTGATAAATCAGTGTCTCAAAGGGGAGTGAAACATTTAGCTGATATTGTGATATTGTTATCTACATAATAAGTTATCAAATTGTCTGTTTTTAAATAAATAGTCTGAAATTATCAATTTTTTTTGTCATTTTTGCTGCATATTGATGGTATGCATTTTTATACAGTGATTTTATTTAGTTTAGTTACTTTTGCTACAATAATCAATAAAAAGATTTTGGGTTATTTTTCTTATCTTTAATCAGGGCGGAGAGATTTGGCAGCACCGAGAGAGTTTCAGTAGCTCAGGAGGCTTTCTTTCCGTGCCACTTGAAATAGCAGAGGTAAATATAGGTTTGACACAGTAACATGGCGAAGTGCACATATCACATCTAAGCCACATTTTAAATGAGATGAGATAATGGTCTGAGATAGCTTCAGGCTGCATAGATGGAGCAATATTTTCTATAATTAATCGGAATGTTAAAATGAGATCAAGAGTGTGACCACCATTATAGGTGGGTCCTTTTACAATTCTGATTAACCCCTACTGAATCCAGGATAGACACAACTGCTGTTCTCAGAGGATCTTCGTCACGATCTAAATGAATATTAAAGTCTTCCTGAATTAATTCTTGGTCTAGAGACACTACTAGGTTTGAAATGAAATCTGCAAATTCACAGAGGAATTTAGAATATGGCCTGTAATACATATGTTAGTATAAAATACTTGTTGAATTAATAGTTCAATTTTTATGTCATGCCTAGATTATAAATAACTGTGATACCTCTTCCCCTGCAAGTTTGGCAAGGCTGATGTGTATAAGGCAAGGCTGATGTGTATAACAATAGTTTCAATAACAAGGGTTCTAAATTTAGGAGATCTAATATTTAACAGTCCTTGCTTCAGATCAAATGTGCTGGTTGTGCATGCACTTGAATCTCAACAAATTTTTGGGCTGTTTCTGTTTAGCTCAGGGAACAGACATGGTCTCAATATTGCGAAACCTGGGTGATGACTCATTGCAGCTAGCAGATGGTTGGTTTAGCCTGCTTGTCTGCTCCCTGGCCCTGGCTCCAGATTGTCACTGATTAATTAGGATTGTTCGGAGATTATGTGCTATGTTGGAAGAAATGAGAGCAGCACCTTCCCGAGTTGGATGGACACCATCCTGCCCTAACAGGCCAGCCTTGCCTTTAAAACTGGTAAATTTTCTATAAAGTCCAGTTCAGTGACCATGACCTCTTTCAGGTTTCTTATCAGGTGTTTCACTGGGTAGAGCAAACCTGTTAGACACATGAAGCAGAGAGGAGTGGTGCAACTGGGCAAGCCTTGGCATTAGCTTTTGTTTTGTGATTATGCTGCAGAATTGTCATGTGATGGCTCTAATGCCAGAGTTGGGGGTTTACTCCACCTCAACTCCACCTAAGACATCCAGACTTATCCCAACAGACACTACACTGTGCTCACAATCACTAACACGCTCTAGCGTCTGGAAAGGCACATCTAATGCTGTAATATTTTCTGTCAGCGAGATAAATACACTTAACACAGGGAAAACTCTGCTGGATATGGAGGAATAATTACTAAACATCCTGCAGCTAACACACTGGACAATATGAAAATTTGCCATACTTAGTGTTTACCTTGGCTGAGTTTTAAAAACGTCAGTTTCTTCCACTTGCTGTGTTTTCGACAGAAAACAAATGTTCTTCAAAAAGATTAAATGCAACAGGAAAGTTAAAAATATAACACCTGATTATTACCAATAATAAAATGTATTATTGAGTTATTATGAGTATTATTAATGCAAGACTTGGGTCTTCAGGAACGATCCTCTGAGGCACACTAAACAAATAATTTGTGAACTCATTGACTTGCAATTGAGTGTGACAAATCTTGTATCAAAATTAATGAAGTGGACTGAGTGACTGATGATATAACTCAGTATTTTTATTTATTTATTGAATTCACTCATGCTCTTGTGCCATTAAATTTATTAAATTAATTCAGTGTTTTACTGAGTAAAGCATCAATGCTATAAAAAAATACATGATTGAAATTGTTACGTAAATCAACTTAAATGCTGTCAGGTAGTAATGTTGGAAATCTTAGCCTGAGCAGTGGAAATGGTCACAATCACTTAAAAGAGCCAAAGTGATGCTCCAACAGGTGGATTCCAAATTGCAAAATATCACAAATAAAAAATTGAGATCTCTGACACACAAGCAATGAATTGGCTGCCAACTATTATGATCACAATATATACTCTGTATGTGTGTGTGTGTGTCTATAAATAGCAACAAAGGCTATTGCAGTTTCAACTCCTCCCTGCTGTTGACGTAACTCCTCTCAGCAAGTTTCTGGTAATTTCTTTCCACACCATATAACCAAAAGTATGTATCCACCTTACTATCATACCCATTTGTGATTGTTAAACATACCATTCCAGATTTAGTCTTCCTTTGCCCCTTCACCCATTAGGCAAGGCTTTCCACGGCTGTTGGAAAGTGTGCCCATTTAGCCACAAGAGCATTAGTGAGGGCATTCACAGATGTTGGGTAAGAAGACCTAGGGGGGAGAAAGCATTCCAGTTCACCCCAAAAGTGATGAGGTTGTGGTTAACCAGGATTGGGGTTAAACTTAGAGCTCTGTGAAGGCCACTCGAGTTCTTCCACACCAAGCACTAAGCACTGTCATAAGAGCTTAGCAGCTTTGCAGTTTTCTTGAAAAGTAACAGCCTGGCTAGTTGTGTGATATTGTATTTAACCCAAAATTTTGCCAGATCATCTTTATGAGAATGCACCAGTTTTTCAGTTTCATATTCTATTTATTCACCTGTATTCCAGCTGCTGATACAATATGGCCTAAAACTTGACCTCTGTCTTAAGCAGGAAGCACTCATTGGCTCTGGCATTAAGAGTTCTTGAAAGTACCCAGACAACTGTGTCAAACTCTTGCAGAGGCTTTTAAATCAGACTAACAGGATGTCAAATGCCACACTCTTCATGACTGGCTACACTAGCCAGTGAAATACCAGGGCACCAAAAAGACCAGAAGGCATAGCTGTACGAACAAGATACAGCCATGAACAGCAGTCATTGTATCAACCACTAAAAGGTACTTGAGTACTTTAGAGAGCAACAAAGCCTGGCATAATGTCAAATGACTCCTCTACCTAAGGACTTAGGTAGAAGTCTTCAAGTTCCTTGGAACCACTATCGTTCAGGGACTGGTCAGCATTGAGAGCACAGCCTTTAAGAGTCAGTAGAGGATGTTCTTCCTGTGACAGCTGATGAAGTTCAGCCTACCACAAGAGCTCTTGGCCCATATCTACACAATCATCCTCACCAACCCTGTAACAATCTGGTTTGGCTCTACAACCAGTAATGAGCTGACCAGACAACATATTGACAGACAGCCTGTACAGCTCAAGGACCTGTTCTCTTCCAGACCAGGAAATGAGTAAGGGAAAAATTATCACTGACCCCTCACACTCTGGCCAATATATATTTAAGTTGCTTGCTTCCAGCAGTAACTTAAAGCCCATGTGCGTCAAAAACACCAGGCACTGGAAAAGCTTTCTACATGCAGTCAGACTTATAAAACTTATTTCCTCTTTAAACATGATGGTGACAGTGTTGGGTTTTGGGTTCAAGATGCAATAGAGTTTTTGGTGCAATTTTTAAAAAATAAAACATGAAGTTCAGTAGATATAAATATCATACATTTCCATGCATATCACTGTTGTTTCTGTCAATTACAGTTAATTGTATGTACAAGTGTACTTGGCCAACAAAACATGATTCTAACATTTATTAATAATTCATCATATATTTTCTGGCTAAATTTCAAAGTCATATCATATACTTAGCACATTCAGGTTAAAAGCACCACATTCTACAGAAATCCTTATAATTTGACACTTCACACAGCCTAAAAACTCTTGATTTCAGAACAATTTTTGACCCAATCACAAATCGTTCTTGTCCATCCTTATGAGCTTTGAAATTAGTGGTCCAGCATGGTGGTGGTTTGCTTCCTACCTGGATGGACAGTCATATCAGGTGACATGGAAAGGATTTTTCATGCCACATGCCCTATGCTGATGACACTCATTCTCAAATTTTTTTTTGGTGGACATCTCCTCATGGTTGGAAGTTTGTCACCTGACACAACATCTCAGCAAGACAGCACTGGTATATTTTGGGGCAAATTATTTTCATTTTCTGATAATGTTTCTAAAGTGGCCTGTCAAAAGGCTCCTACTTTACATCAGGAGGATTTGGTCATTTATCTCGATGGAGGCTTCTCAGGTGCAATGAAATTTGTGCAAGAGGAACTGTGTGAGGTAAAGTGGTAGCTCAGTGGTTAAGGTGTTGGACTAATAATTGGAAGGTTGTAAGGGTGTCTGCCAAATGTCATTAAAATTTGTTGTAATTGAATGTTTTACACAATATTATAGATATATGAAATGTGTCTTCAGACAAAAAAGTCTAAGTATAAGAGCTAGACATATTTTCTGGCCAAGATATTCTTTTCCAGAAAATGGCAATTACAACTTGCAATCTTTTTTATTTGCCATTTATTTGTAATACAGGTAAAACTTTATAATTCTCCAGTTCTCCACTTAATAATCTGGATTTGATATGGGTCCTGACCTTTAGCTAATCAATCAGACCTTGGTTTGTTCTCTTCTTTCAAAGTAAATGCACGCTGATTTGATTAGGGTCACCTTACCTTTAGTTTTAATTTAATGTGATGGTACATATTTTATTAAAATGTTGCCCTCATCATCTTTCAACCATTAAACTTTCACCATTAATAGATAATCAGAGAGGACAAAAAGGAATCCACGTTTTTTAACCCTGACTGAATTTCAAAACCATTTCAGATTCAGAATCTGACGGAAGTTCAAAGTCGTTTTAGTGACTTTTTCTATTTCAGAATAAATTAGCGTGGGGAATATTATACAGTACACTGTTATATACATCACCTTTTCTTCAAATGCTGAAGTAAAAATAATCATTGAAATTGTCATTAGAAAATAAATCCCCTGAAATCTCCCATTGGGCACATCGTTGCCAGCAGCCAAATAAAACATATCCTATCTATACAAAACAAACTGGATTCCACTAAGCTTATGCTTGCAGCAGTTTTCCAAAGTCCTAGCCACTGTTAGCAACTGTGTCGTGTAATTACAGTGTGTGTCTTCAAGCACTGGGTAGATCATTCATCTTTGCTTGGGATGTTAAAGCAACACCTTGCACAACACCCCACACAAACCCTCCTCTAACACACACACACACACACACAAACTGCCATTGTTTCCTCTCCTTTCCCAATTTAAGGTTATATTCAGATTCTCATTGTCAACAGATGCACACTGGTATTGTCGGTCTGCTGTTTTAGCCTGTATGCATGATGCCAAACCAACGCATTGCACTGCAGTTTTGTTAAGACTGAGGTCAGGACACTGAAACTGTTTATTAAATACTGACAATCAGCTCTAAATAGGTTCATGAACAAAACCTACAGTGTAACACCTTATAATGTCTCTGAGAGAAATCCTCTCTCATCAAAATTAATTGCCTGAGGCTTTTTTTTTTTTTTGCAGTAAAACCATTATGTCAGTAACTCTTAGCATGCTGAGGAGGATTAAATTGAGTGGGAACGAGTGTGTATTCTAAATGAATGGCCGTCTTATGATCTCCTGCCTGCACAGTCCTTTCCTCAAAGGGAACTCCTGCACATTTGGTTTGTCGTGTCCTTTGATCGGCTCCTGAAGGAGTGTTATCATCTGTCAGCCATTTCGGTGTCCCCCTCTGTCATTAGCTTGAGGCGGCTCTATTTTTAAACAGTCACTATGAAACATTGCCTTGTACCATCTTAAGTCGGCTGTACTAACTGCCTGTGTCAAATAATGTTATAAATGTTATGTTTTGCCTGTGTGTGTGTGTGTCTTCATCAAGAAGATGTTTTGCAGTGTGTCAGCGTCGTTTGATCAGCAGCTAGAAGACTGGCATGGCTGGTCCACTTCCTACAAAACCACCACGACTTCGCTTAACGTTTGCATGCAAAACTTCTTAATATAGTCACCATCTGGATTTGTGTGCAGATAATCATGCCAATTTAACATGTAAACTGTCATCCTCCTCGTATGTGGTTTGGGACTGTTTCCTTAGTGGCCACTGGAGCTCCTTTGAAGTTGCAGTGTGCTACTATTAAAGCCGTGTTGCCTAAACTAGTACAACACATTCATTCTGGACAAGTATATGCCTACAGTACTCAGAGTACATGGTTATTCCTTCCAGTGGTAATATATTCAGGGCTAATTTTTGATCACTGCTTTAAAAGCACTAATGGCTAAATTGAACAAAACTTTTCCTTCTTTTCCTTCTCACAGACTTGTGTTATGTATTATGAACCCCTGCTCTTGGTTTCCAGAGATTTGTTCAATCTTGGATTTCCAATGATTGATGTAAAAATCTAATAAATCTAATAGTTTGGGCTTAAACTAAATTATAAGTGTCCTTATCATACTGTGCTTGTTTTAGTTGTACCATTATTATTTTTTGTCTTTCCATTCATATTATTAGTCTTTCCATAGGAAGTGTAATAGTAAAATTTTTTTATGTAAGGCTATAAAAAGATCCATAATCACTTTGGGGTTTCCATGCTAAGTTCTTTGCTATTTATATTGAATTATGTGGAATTATTTTTTTTATATTCAGCTGTAAGGTACTAGTAAAAAGTACCTGTAAGGATTCCCCAGAATTACAACCATAACGGTTCTTAGACATATTTCTAAAAAAAAAAGAGCCATTTACATCATATTATTGTGTGTGTGTTGAAGTGATTGTTTACTCTAAATGGTTAATCAATTTGTCCCATTGGGAGAATTTTTAGAAAAAGACACCAAGTAGAACCCATTCATAGAGCTCTGAACGGTAACGATCCAAGCAGCCCTTAAGCAACCCTTAAGAATGTACTAGTCACTGAGTAGCTGGATTGTTAACAGGTTTTAGCTTTCTAAAGTGACTTTATTTGGAACGTTTATTGATATGGAAACATTCAGGCCTTTAGGGAATTTCCTGAATGATAAGTATTAGCCCTTTATTTTAAATTTTTTTTTCTAAAACTGTAGCAAGTAGAATTTTGGGTTGAATAATGCATTCAAGGTTTTATGTGGAAGCTTAGATGGTTTCACTTTAACCAAGTAGAAACCCTCTATATAAATTTAGGCCTTTAAGTACCCTTTTTTTCTCCTAGTCATTTTTAATCATTAGCGTTGTAGTGTATTCTATACATTTTTTTTTTTTTGGATGGTTATAGGTCCTTAGCGTTCTAAAAGGACAATTTTAGCTTTGTGGCAATTTGTAAAAAATAAATAAAAATTTATATATATATATATATATATATATATATATATATATATATATATATATATATATATATATATATATATATATATTATTATTAAATACATTTTATTCATCAATTTTAAATACAATTTAATTAAGTTGAATAAAACATTTTGTACTAAATTGTATGGTTCTATGTAAGGATTCCCCACAAAAAAACTTTTAGGAAACCTTTAAGGAAAAAGGGGAAAAAAATGAAGTCTAGAGTACACAGTATAGAACATTCTTGTGTTGAAGTGATTGTATATTTTAAAGGTTTCCTCAATTTCCCACTGGGAGACCCCAGATAACCTTATAATGTATAACTTTTAGACAAATTTACCAAGTTTACGAAGCTAAATCTGGCAACAATCCACAAAGCCCTTATGGGTTTTTTTTACACTAGAAGACTGAAGGAATTAGGAGTAAATAGTTTCCATCAGCCTTCATTATTTTTAAGAGGACGGTTTAAAAAAAAAAAAAAGTGCTAGTGTGTCTTGTAGTTAGCGTCTACATGCAGTTTAGTGTGATCTTTGGTATGGACCATTTTGTCGGTTGGGTATGTGGTCCGGCTAAGTGTAGACGGAGCTGAAGTGGATTAAACATGCAGAGCATCTCTTTACTGTGGCCACGTCTTCAGCTTCATGCTAGGAACTTTTCCACCAAATTGCTTTCAACCAAAAATGACAAACAACACACATCTGTTTTAGTGTACAACCTTGTAACTTTAATGGTGAAGCAAAAAAAAAAAAAAAAAAAAATAGGGAAAATACTGTAAAATAAATTAGGTTAAAAAAAAAACACAAGCACATTTTTGTACAACAAAGCAATGCAACATATTGGTATTTTGATTTCCATATATACAGAATAAAAATATATATCTATTTTTTAGACTTAATCCACTTCTTTCAGTGTCAATTTTTTTTTTGTCTGCATGAAGAAAAACAAAAAACATATACCACATATTTTATTTTTTATTTTTTTCTGGATTTGACGTTTTTTTTCTCATTTTTTATTTATTCATTTTCATACTGTTGTTTTTTTTTTTTTTTATAATTATTTGCATTGTATGCGTCCACACACAACCCGACAATAAGCTTTTCTCATGTCTTACGAATCTTTATGCTAAATAATTGCTTCTTTTTTTTTCTTTTCTTTTCTTTTAAACATCGCAGTTACCTGCAGTTACGTCTGTAAAACATAATGGTGACATTGTTTGGGTCATACAGGGTCCTTCCAATATTTGGTGAATTATTTTATAAATACCTAAACAGATCATTCAGCAATTCATCTCCCAATTTCTTTAAATATCAACGCTGCACATTCATTCAAAAAAAAAGAAAAGAAAAAATAAGGATAAAAGAAAACAAAAAAATTGTTGGTTTAAGTGCTGTGTTTAACATTTAGATGGTTAAACACACATGGAGAGTGCAGCAGTGCAAAAAAAAAAGCACAAACGATTGAGAATTATTATGGGATGGATCAGTTATTCAGGGCATTTGCTTGGGTTCGACCTGGACGGCTTTGTGAAAGACGGTTCTGGGAAGTAGAAGAAAAACTATATGTATATAGTTTTGTTTTGTTTATTTAATGAACTTAAAATCTTTGGTGTTACAGGTTTTTGTCTGTTTCTCATTCCTAACCCATCATTCTCACATTTGCTCACCTGGTCAAACCTACTCTAATGGAATATTGTCCGTTTTTTGAAGTGCTTCTTGTCTTTCGCTAAATACCATTTGTAAATGTGGCTATGCTGATGGTATAGTGCAAACTGTAAACGTTCGTAACGTCTCATTTTTAAAATAGTAAAAAGGAGAAGAAAATAATAATAATAATAATAATAATAATAATAATAATAATAATAATAATAATAATAATAATAACAACAATAACATAAAGTTATAATAATTAGAATAATAATAATAATAATAATAATAAACAGAAATGTTTGGTTCCAGCAGCCCGTCAAACTTCTTTCAAGTATCTCTCAACAACACACACACACACACGCAAACACACACATGTACACATACAAACACACATGAGACATCAAATATACTTTCAAAAATGTATAAAAAGTCAACTTCCTTTTTTTTTTTTTTAAGTTTGTAAAAGTAAATAGTTAACCAAAACAACACATTGATGAAAAATAAATCTTAATACTTGACAAGTTGCATAGTTTTGAGATTTGCTTTTTCAGGCACCTCATCCTCATGGTCACTCCCTTATGCGGGATGTTTGGCGTGACCGCACTGCACTCTCGCTCGCATAAATATCATCTCACCTCTTTCCCTCAGCTTTGTAGCAAAAATATATTATATATTCATTTTTTTTTCTTCTGAAAGTGCCACAGAAACTGCTCCAAGCTATAGATACCCCCTGGATTTTCAGACGGCCAAGTTCAAGCAGCCACCGTGTCGAGAGAGAGGCCTGTCGTTGTATGGGAGTCTGAGTGTGATAGAGAGATGAAGAGAACTTTTTCAAGCTCATTCCCTCATCCCTTCACCTCACTCCTTTTTCTTTTTGCCCAAGTCCTTACCGTTCAGGCACTGGTCCCTGTTCCCTCCCCACCCTGGCCTGCAAGCCAAACTCGGCACTCTTTTCTGTCCTTCCCTGCTCTTTTGCTTGTTTTTGTCTTTATTTATTTTTTTTGTCTTACGAGCAGCCACACTCCTCCACAATCATGTTTTGGATGTCCTTCTTGACAATCTTCTGCTCCTCATTGTAGTAGAGCATAGACATGGCACGGAGGCGCGTGGGGACACAGCAAGACCTGATGCTCGTGAAGGGGCTGTAACCACGCATGCGGTAGTGGTTGATGACAGTGGAGTGGAAGGAAAGTGCCGAGCCGGTGATGCTGGCCACATGGCTCGGGCATTCACCCTCACAGTAGTTGGCGTGGTAGCCAGTCGGTGCAATGATCCAGTCGTTCCAGCCAATGTCTTTGAAATTGACGTAGAACTGACGCTTGCAGCACACGCGGACCTTGCCGTCGCATTCCAGGCCACGCTTGCGGCGCCTTCTCGGCCCGTTCTCCTCCATTTGACGCACCACAGCCATCAGAAAGGGCCGGTGTGACTGTTCTCGCTCTCCTCCTCCACCAGGAGTCACCAGGACTGGTGTAGCACGGGCATCGGCACACGAAGGGCACGAGACACGCAGGTTCAGTGCACTTACACCACGTTCCAGCAGAGATTGCATACTAGACGCCATGGGGAAAGTGTGCCAGCCGCTGCGTCTAGTGTCGACTGTTTTCTCGGCGACCAGCTTCTCCCCGGAGTCCGGCTGCTGCAGGTACAGTTGAATGGTGACGCTTGTGCGGGTGCGGTTGCCCTTCGGAAGCCGTAGGAAAATCCAGACATTGGCCTGCTCCACCACAGACATCTCGTAACCCTCTTTAGAGATGAGGAAGTTTATCAGACCCGGGGTTTCACCTGAAACAGGAAACAAAGAGGAGGAGTAAAAAACAGGTCATTAGCTAAACTAACTATTTTTAAATGAACGGGATGCTGTTCATTTATTTCTGCAGACCAACCACATCAAAGATGTTTCACCGCCTGGGAGTGGTAACATCAGTAGAGTGTTTTAAGCTTTGTAGTTATGGCAGTGACGCCACAGTTCAGGACTGACCAGCTCACCGGGATTTGAGCAACAAGCACCTTTTTAAATCACACCCCTTTTCAATATATCAAAGGCAGAAATTTGAATCAGTTCTGAACACACACAAACACACCAACACACCAACACACAATGACCCTCCCACTTAACTCTGCCTTGTTTATTCCGCCTTGAAATGGAAATAACAGAGTATGCTAACACATAATAGCTGAGCACTGCAACACATGACGGTCATGACAACATGCAGTACATGGTGTCCAGCTGCCGGCTTCGATGTGGCATGTTTTCAATAACTTGCTCTCTCTGTGGATCAGGGAACGAGTCTCACACTGGCTTTGATCCACTGCATTTTACAGACATAGCCGAAGCCTCTGGAACGTCTCACGTTGTGGATCGGTGGCCAACTTTTAAATGAATCCCCTCCACTTACTGAGACAAATCTTAAGGAAAAAAGGACTTTTGTCAGGAGCCTTAAACTGTCACTGGGTGATGTGTCTGGCTGTAAATTATGAGTTCTGTTACAGACTCGCCTGTACACTGACACCTCAGCAAATCTCATAGTAAAACATAGTGGATGAGTTAAATATACCCTGAGTATGCTGGGAAACATGTCGATCTATGAAGTGTGGATGAACATTATTTAATCCAATCTCTATTGTACACTGCCGCATATTTATAGGATTACAACATGATAACAATGATGTCAGTTCATGTGTGCGTGTGTGTGGGTATGTGTATGTGTTTACACATCCCAAGTCCCATCTGTCCAAACACAGAATCGCTTCATGAACGGAGTCTAAAAATAATGGGCTTTTCCAGCATCGGCTAGCTCATTGTTTCCTTTTTAATCTGTGGTCTATGAAAGAATGGCGCATCGTTAGCTTTCAGTAAAATGAGTAAACCCAGCTCAAGCAGTTCCTCAGCAAGGGCTTGGGCCTACACAGAGTTCTACCCCCCACCTGGATGAGTAGGAGAGCGTATGGAAGCAGGCTCACGCCACGTGATTCTCAATACGTTTGGGAGAGAGAGAGAGAGAGAGAGATAGAGAGAGAGAGAGAAAGAAAAAACCCTCTGAGCTGAAAGACGTACAATAATCCCTCAACAATAAACACCGGTGTAACCACGAGAGCGTAGTTTGCACAGCTGTCCCCCACACAAAGATGGAAAATAACATTTACACATTCTTCTTCTTCCTCCCCCAATCCATGTCTTCAAACAGGGAGGAGGGAGCAATATAGGATCACCTGGGAACTTAAAGAGGTGTGTAGGGGGGTCGAGTCTTCTTTAAACATGGCTTTGGTTAATGCGTCCTCTAATCCTCATCTCTATCTAGTTTACTTTTGGGAGGTGGTGGTGTTGGGGGGGGGATCACATTCTTTGATCTTCACGTTGGCCTCCCGTCATATTGTATAGCTTCTTACGACTTTATGCACCAAACCCGAAAGACAAATTTTGCAAAAAGAAAAAGGAACCCTCAGATTCGGCGAGGTTGTAAGAGGATGTAAGGAGACGCCTATCTTGTGGGCGCTCTTTGTCTTTGTTCTCCTCCTGGGGATGATTGTAATGAGGAGATGTGATTCGTCTTGAGCTAATTTGTTGACAGTACTGATTAAAGGAAACAGTTTTAGTCTGTGAGCAAAGACTGGCTTGATTGTTGCGAAAAGATTGCTGCTTACAGGGAGGGCTCGGAGAATTCGCTGGATCACTGGTGACAAACGCATGTGCATGAATGTTTCTGGTTAAAGTCTGGGCTAGTAAATAATTCCACCGCACATCTGAGATTTTGCAAAGGATATCCTAAAAATAACCAAGGCTGCTCAGCCTTGACATCAAAATCCAGCGAGCAGATATCATCATACAAGGACTGCACTTCTTTTTAGTACCGCTTTATAAATTAGATGCGTGACCTATTTTCTGCTTTCACCAGCCATGAACTAAACGGCGCTATAAAATGCTATAACGATGTGCTGCTGTGTGTAAGTTGGCTTCCTTGACTGCAATACCAGACGGCATATTTCAAAATTTTAATATGGTCGTGCCAACTATGAGGACAAATTTTAGAGACTAAACAACTCTGGTATGAGTGTATTAAGATGCCAAATTCGAGCAACCAGTGAACAAAAGTAACACTGTCCATAAACTCACATTCTCCTTTTATGTCTGCTACATATTTCTAGGCCTTATATACTTTTAATTTGCTGTGAAAGAAACTTTCCACAAGGGCAGTTTCTTTTCTTTATCCAAGCTGAAGTAAGCAATGGGGTGAAAAGTTTAAACAAAAACAAGCAGATTCCTTTTTTTATACGGCCTAAACATACAGTGTGGTTATATCACTGTCTCTTAAGTGTTTGTCGACGATGTTCCATTAGTATTAGAGCTCTGAGGTACGTCCAAGTTTCCCAAAGGTATCAAAAACATAAAACTTAGGAAGCATTTATATTTATTATTAATTATATTAATGCTATTTTAAAGCCATGATGTCTGAAATCATCTCCTACATTATAACACGTGGGAACTGACTCATTTGAGGAATTACTCATGACCAGAATCAAGTTCTCACTAGATTTGATCCCTAATATACACCCTTGCTCCACAACGCCTTTGGTGACCCCCTCAACCTTCTCACATCCTGGCATCATGACCGATCTACTCAAAACTTAAAAGTTCACTTCACCGTGTCTGTGATGAGTTTATAGTCAGGAGTCACTCTCGCAAAGTGTTACAGGAAAGCTTCCTTCTTGGAAGATGCAGGACAATCAGATCTTAACGTGACAGCACGATATAAATTACTTGCAATTACCTGGATTTCCACATGGGCTAAAAAACACACAAGGCTGCTGGATGGAAAGCCATGGCGGTGCAGCCGTGACTCATCGCTATCGCTTCATCTTAATGATTATATCCGTTTCAGGATTAGCCTGCGACCATGCGTGCTCCCTTCCTGGATCTGAGAGACAAACTCAACTGTTCATCTGTTAAAGCTGGGCATCTGCAAGCCATCGACCAATCACACAAACAACTCGGCATCATCTGCTGTCACTTACCAATGAGTGAAACAGCTTCAACTTCAACATCAACTTCCGTTTGTTTGATGAAGAAAAATTAGAACCCGTGTCTTTTATCTTCGAATCCAAATAAACAAGAAGATGTGTATATCCGCAAAAATATAGTGTATTAAGATACGCTAATGCTCCTTAAGGTGAGAGTCGGGAAGTAGGAACGTGCAAAGATCTGTACTTTTTTTTTTTTTTTTTTGTAGTTTTCATTTTATTACACTTCAGATTAAAAAAATTCTAAATTTTAATGAGACCTAATACTAATAACATAATCTATCTGTTGCTACACGTAAGCAGATTCAATAAAAACTCATCTTATCTCTTCTTATCTTATTATATTAGCATTTAGCTTGTTCGTATTGTCAGAGTTTGTCATGCTAGCAAACCCTGAAAGATTAGCCATAAAGGTGTGGTTAGTTAGCCTTAGCTAATATTTTCCAGCATACCCTGTTTCCTTGGGGAAAGAGGCGTTAATTTACAATAATCAGTAATATGAGTTTGATTTGAGCTGAAAGTCTTTTCCTTTTCTGATTCTGTTCTTTTCGTACAGCAGATTTAAGAGTTTATACTTTGCCTTGAGTAAAGCTGTACTTTGAGTGTTTTTTTTTTTTTTCCTCAGAGAATTTGGGAATGTTTTCTGATGGATGCTCCGAATTCTTTAGCTGAATGTCCGAGTCGCAGTCATACATACAGTGCTCCTGCTAATAATAATATCTAATGAGTTTCTTGAAATTGGTCTGAACTATTAATAGTAAAATATGCAGTAAAGTATATAATGTCTCCTAGGACCTTGTTGGGTTAAGAGATTGTAAAGAGAAGCTAAAGCTTGAACAGTGGTCTAAAAGAAAGTTATGTTTTTCTCTTTAACCAACTGCCTTTATCTATATCTATAGATAGATCAAGGATCAAGGAAGGTTTATGATCATTCCAGAACACGTGATAGATAGATAGATAGATAGATAGATAGATAGATAGATAGATAGATAGATAGATAGATAGATAGATAGATAGATAGATTACAGTTTATTACAGGAAAATAAACTTCCTAGTTGTCTTGGTGTTGCACTAATAGGGATGCTTTAGTGATCATTACAGTCATGGTGTTGAATGCCTGAAATGCAGGATATTGTGGTATCCTGAGCGCTCTTAAATGACGAAACAGTTGTGGAAAAAGAACAACAGCAGAAAAGGCATTAGTCATGATTTCACGACACGTCACTTCTAACGAATGTAGCAAGCACGCTTGAGTAACACATGCAGAGCCCAAACAGTGCACATGCATCAGTTACGTCTCGTTTGTCGCTATTTCCTGAGTACGCAGATGGTTTTTGTACAGTCTCTGTGCATTAGTGAGGAATGTTGAATGTTCCTATCGCATCCTATCAGAGCTACAGCTCGAAACCCGAGTTCCCAAGTCCCAAGCTAAACGTTGTTTTATTTTTAATCTTGCCATCCCTAAAGATATGGGAAAATATTTATAGGGGTCTGACTTTGTCACATCTTCAGCGGACAGGCTCTTGGAACAAGCGGCTGGGTTACAGATTGTTTGCTCCCTGGCATGAGTTTCACACAGGACCAGAACAGCTTCTGTAAATCTTCTCTTTCTCTCGTTATTGTCGCGTGTTAAACGTAAAAGCTTGTTGTGTAGGAGACTCAGGGAAAGGTAACTACCCAACTGCTGTATATTTCTTTCGCCGACCTCTGGCGTAAGATTGATTGGCCCTCCGCTATGACAAAGTCAAGGAGAAGCAATGCATTCCTAAGATATATATGTTGGCAAAGCTCTGGCGTACTTCGCTCTTGTCAGCGGTGTTTACAAATCGGTGAATTCCTACAATGTCTGAAAAGGCACAAGGCTGTAACTGAGCTGCCGGAGTCACGTTTGTGGGCGTGTTCTTACACAAACACACTAACACAACTTTGAGGACATGAATTCAAACTAATGACAAACCAGCCCTTGAGATGTGTTTCAACAAATATATGAAATATTACATTACATATTACACAAAGCTTCAGTTCTATAAACAGCACTGTGCTTTAAAAGGCAATAATTCACCACAGTGTAAGCATGCTGAAGTCTCGGCTGTCCTGACATATAAAGTCCTTGTCTCTGGATACTGATAGCCGCATCAAGGTCCTGTTTAACCTCAAATTACTCAGAAACGGAGAGGATAACGTGGTAATATGGTGAAATTTACAGCTCAAGTGGTGGGAAGTGAAAGTGGAAGTAATTACGCTTTTGAGTTAAGAAAATATCTGATCACTAAAAAGCTGAATTTCCAAGTGTTGTGAGTAATCAGTCACTCTGAAGCTTAATGCAGTTACAAACATAACATTAGTTATTGTGGTCATCAAGTGTGTGTGTGTGTGTGTCTGTGTGTGTGTGTCTCTCTCTCTCTCTCTCTCTCTCTCTGTCTCTTTTACTGTGTGTGTCTATGAGAGAAGGATAGTATTTGACTGCTAAAAATCTTTAGAGGTAAAACATACAAAATGTGCAGCTATTCTCTCTCTCTCTCTCTCTCTCTCCCCCTCTGTGTGTGTGTGTATGAGAGGAGGATGGTAAAACATTACAAAAAGTGTGTATTCTCTCTCTCTCTCTCTCGCTCTCTCTCTCTCTCTCTCTCTCTCTCTCTCTCTCTCTCTCTCTCTCTCTCTCTCTCTCTCATTCCCTTATTCACTCATTCACATGGTGTGTGTGTGTGTGATATAGAGAGAGTGAGAGATAGAGATAGAGATAGAGAGAGTAAGAATCTATGCCAAGCGATGCTGTCTCCATTGTACACTAATTTATAAACTACGGCTCTATTGCTTCTCACATGATATTATAAAATTTACACAATGTTAATTTTGCACTTTGAAAAAATTACTCTTGAGGTTTGAACCATGATATCTGAATCAATAGCATAAGAGGTGAACTACACTATACTAAGGTTTTTTTTTTTTTGGAATGTTTTGCATGAGGTTTCCATGAAAAACAAAACAATTCGGGTTTCGTTTCCTTGTTCTTCGTTTTTTTTTTTTTTTTTTGGTTTTTCGTACATTCCAGGTATTGTCTGTGTGTCACAGATAAACTGCTCATTCACTCCGTGCTCCTGCTTTCTGTGAATGGTGAGGGTCTTTCACGTGATTGTTCAACGGCATCCCCCCTTGTGGCCGCTTCTGCGAACAGCTCGACTAAAACCGGTATGTGTGCAAAATGCTGGAATTCAGGCACCTCGTAAAGCAAATTCAATTATACAGGTAAGGTAAAAGAATGCAAGGTTTGTTCCTTTTTTCTTCAAAGATGAGAGAAAGTGTGCGGAAATCTGGCTTCTCTGATTTCAGGTTTGTGTATGTACGGTTTATTAAGTGTAATAAGTGTATCAAGTGCTACGAGGGGATATTGATTATCTGAATAAAAGTCCATCCTAGGCCGGCTTGCTGGCGTGCAGATGCTGGCGGATGTCTGATCATCTGGGTCCAATTTCACATTGCAACATGAAGTAAAGCAGGCAGTGCAGCGCTGAATGGAAACGATTTGTGTTGAGTGGAAGGGACTCGTCGAGACAAGCGATCATGGCTGTAGGTTTCGGGTTGAATCTTGCTGATGTTATGGATTATGGTGTTAAAGATTTGTTTCTTATCCATTAGCACAACTTGAGCTAAGATCTATGACTTGTTCAGGATGTTTTGCAGCTGCCTGCTTGCACAACAGTGACGCTCTTAAAAGAGAACTTGCACTTGAGAGAATGATGAGAGGCTTTGCGACAACCTGGCTTGTTTAACCCTTACGCACACACACACACACACACATTCCTTCCTGTGCTGTAAACACAGACTGTGTGTCACCTGTCTGTCTATAAAGACTACAGTGTCTAGTAAAAAAAACAAACAATGTGCGTTATTTGTGCATATTTCTACGGTTTCAGGTTTCAGTGTCAAGAGTAAATCTCTATTCGACTTCAGTTAAGAAGGGATGCCTTAAAGGGATGTGTCTTTTAAAGCGCACTATTGTTCCAGCTTTGGTGTGGTACTTAAGTACTTCAAGGATCCCTGCAGAGTCTCCACTCGTTTAAAGCTTCACGTAAACCCTTGGCAAAGATGAAGAAACTTCAGGTCTGTTTTTGAAGTGACTGCTATTTGCACTGCTCTTATGTTTGCCCCTGTGTCTCATTAACTTTTCCATTGCTTCTTTTGTTCCAATTGAATTCTAAACCGCATGTCAAGCTTAATTATAACCAAACAGTCGTTCACTTCACCAGGGAGCTCGCATAGTAGCTCTGCTCTCTGCTCTTCAGGAATGAGAAATCCATTACACCGAGCATTACATTACGGCACATCATCTCTGTCACGTCGCTCGCTGGAGCTCTAGTGCTGCTGCTGTGTGACTCAGAAAGGAGCCCAGTGTTTCTGTTCATCGTGGATTTCACGCCACTTTTAAACAGCACTCCAGGTCTAACAGTGTTCTATCGACTCCTTTTGAAAACCCAGACGCAAAAACTGCCAACTTTTTCCCCTTCCTGACTGCAGACGGCTCCCCGGGAAGCCTGTCAGTCTGCAGGTAAGTGGCGTTTATGGCTGGGAAGCTCAGTGGGGTTTCCTTGATAATCAGCAATTCTATAAAGCAGCAGGATGTTTCTATGAAGGAGGAGGTGGAGGAAAGCTGCACCACATTTTTAGCTATTCTCTCTCCTGCTTTGAGGCAACAGGTTTTCCTTGCAAAAAGTTAAAAGTCCTGTCCTCTCATCCAGCTTTTCATTCTAAGTGCTCTCTCTTTCTTAAACACATTCAGACACACACACAGATATACAAATACAGATAAGGACTCACCAGCTTCGGCGAAGGTGATAATTTCAGTTTGTTCGCTGTTCTCGGCCTCGAGGCGTCCGTGAGGCTCTTCGTCGATCAGCACGCTGCCGTCCTTGGCTACACGGCCCACATGGACCTTGCGGATGGCATTGAGCAGGGCGGCACGGGGCACTGGGTGTGTGATGTTGGGCCGATCCTGCAGGTGCAGCATGCTGAGGATGTGCCTCTTCACCGCCTCCACCACATCCTGCTGCGCCTCCTCCTCCTTCATTAGCGCCTCCGCGCCACTCCTCCGCAGCCTTGCCATGGCACAAGAAGGACAGTCCGATGGCGAAGAGGGCGAGGATGCCAAGGTGCCCGAGGTGGCCATGGCATTAAGAGAATAGCAGTGAGCCAGGAGCAGCAGTGCTACACTCATGGCAGGCAGTAGCGTCATCCTTGGAGCAGGAGGCTGAAGAAATGATGCAAACTGACCACAGCAGTCTAACTAACTAAAATAAAAAAATAAAAAAGAAGAAAAACTTTTTCCTCCTGATCAAAGGTTCCTCCGAAGATCTACCTGTCTTGTAACTGTAGATGCGTTCAGTCTGAAAAAGTTTGACCTACTAAAATTAAGCAAAGGATTAAAAAAAGGGTAATCCTCGTTGCTGAAAGGAGAGCTTCTGTGACGAGAGGTGATGATTGAAGAGGAGGAATAGTTCTGCCGGTTGCTTCACTTGTAGGTGTTCTTCTTTCTCTTCCTCTCTCTGTCTCTCTCTCTCTCTCTCTCTCTCTCTCTTGCCCTGGGTCTCTGAGAAGTTTGGATGGCAAAGGCAGGCGTCTTGTGGACGAGCCCTGGGGAAGCAGTGTAGCGCTCTGGGACTGCTCACTATGCACGATGTGAATGGTTTTGTACAAGTGGGCTGGGCTCTCTCTCTCTCTCTCTCTCTGCTGCTCTGTCTTTCTCCCTCTTCTCCACTCTGACTCCACTTTCTGTCTTACTGTAATTATACTTCTTTCCCTCCCCTCTCCTCTCCTCTCCTCTCCTCCCCCTTTCTCTCCCGCCCTCTCCCCCTCTCCCTCTCTCTCTTTTCTTTCTCTCACATTTTTCTTTTTTGGTGTGTTCTATTTGTAGGGAACTCCCCCCCACACAACCCCACACCCACCCACCCCGCAGTGCTTGAACTCCACATACAGGGATTTTGCTAGGGCAGACATGACACATGATTTGTTAATGAGCGCTTACCTACACTCACGAGTCATGATGTCGTCAGATCAGACAGCCCGCGGCTTGCGCACTCGCATATCCACCAGTTTAGTCACACGCTTCTGTAGCCGTGAGATGAATTTTATTCATTTATTTATAGTAATACCTACAGGGGGGGGAAAAACCCCAAAACTACAAGTGTGTCTAGTTGCAGATAAGGCAGACAATGCCGTGTTGTCTAATCGAAGAGTTTGTACCACAGTTCTTCAGGATGTCACATGCCAAAATACTGTAACACACACTGTTTATTACTCAATTCTGACTGGTAGTCTGCCACTCAGAGAAAAAAAAATCACTTCCTAAATCACAATTTCTAACATTCACCCCCCCACACACACACACACAAACACACACACAAACACACTTTGTGCAAAATTACCCAAACGTGCCCGGAAGGCTCACTTCCTGTTTAATTAGCCAAACTTGGACATCTGGGATCCTCAGCGTTACAAGCCGCTGGCTGTGACATCATCAAAGTCTGAGTGAAGTGAGGGGGGGGGGGGTCTGTGTGAGTGTGTGTCTGAAAGTTAGTCAATTTTTACATGTGAAGTCACTTACAGGAGTCACCATGTGGAGCATGTCACGTAGACACGCTCTCAGCCGTGTGTCTAATCAACGGCTTACTCACTCCATACATCTGATTCAAATGATCTTATACTTAATAATCCCGATCATATTTATAGGTTTTAGTCACTAGCAGACAGCAGGTTGTATAACAAAAACACACTATTTGATCGTTTCATAAAAATCTACCGCAAATGTGCATTTGTTATTAGGTCATGTGCGTCTCTAGTTCCCCTCTAGGGCATCCAAGATTAATATATATTTATATTTATATTAATATTGACTTGTTTTGTTTATTTCTTTTTACACGCTCAATTCCAAAATTCCATTAATGAGTTGAAATACAGTGAGTCTCATGTTACGTGTAGAAGATTGCTCCCTCTTGTGGGACTTGTTGCCTATTGCAGTGAAATACAGTCGAAGCGTGTTGTTTTGAATGCAGTTAATAAAATAGTTGATAAAATGTGGGCTTGGTGTTATTTTCTCAGCACAGATGAGGTTATGTTGTGTTGAACACAAGCTAAATCAATAGAGTTGGATAAGTATTTATTACTGTAGAGAATTCTGGCCCAGTCTTGTGGTGTTGCACATAATCCTGTTTGGTCTGGAGGCTGATTAATTTCAGTTTATAATCTCAGACGAATTCAGGTCATAATCTCAAATTGACAACAAATCTAGATTTTCGTGGCTAAAGCTACAATGGAATGGGAGGAAAAAAACCACGGATCTCTGTGATAAAACAACAGATAGTTTATTATTAACCAAGGAATGCAATATGTCATGATTCACTTCACTCTAGGGCCGAAAGTATGTGGACACCTGACTATCACTCCACTATGGGGTTCTTCCTCAAACGGTTGCCACACATTTGGAAGCACACGATTGTAAAGAATGCCTTTGTACACTGTAACATTAAAGTTTCACTTCATTTCATTTGGCAGACACTCTTATCCAATTTATCTCATTTTATACAACTGAGCAATTGAGGGTTAAGGGCCTTGCTCAGGGACCCAGCAGTGGCAGCTTGGTGGAGCTGGGATTCAGACTCACAACCTTCCAATCAAAAGGTCACTGCCTTCACCACTAAGGACATCCACATCCCAGTTTCCACACCCTTTATTCCAGCTTCACTGGAACTAACAGGCTCAAATCAGTTCCAGCATGACCATGCGCCTGTACACAACGCAAGTTCCATGAAGACATGGTGTGAGCCCTGACTCTGACTCTGACTCAACCCCACTGAACACTGACTGCACCCCAGACCTCCTCCCTATCCCAACATCATTGTCTAATCTCACTAATGCTCTTGTATTTGAATGAACACAAATCCCTACAGACACTTTCTAACATCTAGTGGAAGAATGGAGCTTATTATAATAGCTAAAGGGAATAAATCTGGAACAGGATTCTCAACACGACCTTCATCTGTTTAGTTCTTCAAATATCAGTACTTGTATTTAAATCCAAAGTGGGCATGGTCTAAACCATACTTCTATGGCAGGGGCATGAGTGGAGGTAGAAATGCCAGTACTGTCATCGTGATTTTGGCTCTAATCAATCCTAATCACTTGATTTCATAATTCAAGAAGAGATGTGTGCAATGTCTCACTCACACGATTATTGTATTATATATTAAATATTGTATATTGTATAATAGTTTTGCCTGTACCTGCCTACAATATTGTCTAAAGAACTGCACTTAGTTTCATTTCCCAACACATAAAGAAATTAGGAACCACAACAATCCTGACAAACATGACGTTTTTGACGATTCTGTTTTAATATCTCGCTAACTTGGTTTATTTTTTTTTTTTTAAAATTCAGTTGTGTATTAATTTTGATGTTTGTGTTGTTTTTTTCATGTATCATGGCAGACCTAGTCACTGTACAGTTCCTTTCTTCTTTTTTTATCCATTCAATTCAATTTATTTGTATAGTGCTTTTAACAATGGGCATTGTCTCAAAGCAGCTTTACAGAAGATGATAAAGCTTAAAGATAAGTTACTATTTATTCCTAAAATTTATCCTTAATGAGTAAGCCTGAGGCGACGGTGGTGAGGAAAAACACCCTGAGATGATATGGGGAAGAAACCTTAAGAGGAACCTGGCTCAGAAGAGAACCTCGTCCTCATTTGGGTGACACTGGACAATGAATATTGTGTCTGCTGATAATGTCCTTTCTACAGCAGCTTTTTCACTTGCATTTCTCCATCTTTCCGGTTTCCTTGAGTCAATCTGGAGCTGTAAGAACTCACAGTCTTGTGGGAAGTTCATGCAGCATGTTTGTGGACTGATTGTACCATCAATTTGCGGGGCACTATGGGTAATAACATTGTAATATACATGTATCTCACATGCTGTTCCTTACTCTTGTTTTTGGCTGCCTCTTTTGTTGTAGATCACCTCCTTTTCCATCCCCGTCACTATAATCCCTGCCTCGGCTGTGTATATTACAAACACAGGTGAAGGCGACACTTTGATCAGTTCACACAAACAATATCTGTGGGGTCCTGGCAGAGAACGTAATGGGTTCGAGCCAAATCAGACCACCGGATTAGAGAATGCGAATGGAGTGCCAGTACTCTGTGGTGTGGAGGCAGGAGACATGATATGTTTAACAGTATGACAGAGATTTTGATAGGGATTTAGATCTATGTTTGATTTGTGCATTGAAAATGATAAGGCTGAAGAGCCAGCTCATGAATAATGAAGTCCCTAGGTAGATAGCAGCTACAAGAATAGCTCTGTTGTTCCCTAAAGGAGATCAAAAACTTAATGGAAACGAGCTAGTTGTGTCTGGTGGCTATAGTTTTGGTGGAGAATACTTAGTAACTAGTCAATGGCATGAGCAGAAAACAATAAGAAAGTATAGCAGGATGACGTGATGACTAATGGAAGTCTTTTTACCAAAAAATGGAATTTGTGCCTGTGTTGTTGTGTCCATGTTCACCACTGAGTTTCTTTGTCATGTCCCACTCCAGAGTGGTGCTTAACAGCTCATATGAAGACAGACACTCAGGGCTTTTAATAATTTGTTGCTTTTCATATGTTATACTTTTACCTAGCCTAATAGGGGAAATATAATCATAGACAAGTTCCAAACAACAGAACCTTTTATTTTATTTTCATGCAAATGTTTCTATCTTCTAAGTAAATGATGATATCAAACCCATTTCTGCTCTCTGAGATGCCCCAAGTGCTTGTTCATAAGCAGCTATAATATTGAAGGTGTTTATCTTCAACCAGTAAAACCATCCAACAGAGTGAAAAACACGCGTCTCACAATAAAGCCCAATAGTTTCATTTTATATCAGACCTGCAGCCCCCCAAAAATTTCTGATTGAAAAAGTCTCATGAGTCGAAGATCACTATCGTACCATTGACCAATCATTAATATGATCTAACAAAGTGTCAAAAAACTGACTACATGGTCTTCATAACACTTTCTTTGAGACGCATATTTATAATAAGCCATGAACACATCCATACCAATTTTTGTGAAGCTGACATCTTTACAGTGCATTCCTAACATGGTACCTTATAAGTCGTGTTTAGAACACATTCTATCACCTGTACCAACGAAACCAAGCCCACTTTTGTGAAGTGCATTATGACTTTTCTTTTCGGGATATGAGACAGACAATCAAACTAGAAAACTTCTTAAAGTTGACTTAACACAGTGCTGCGTTTCTTTGGCGTTATAACGTGTCATAAACACAAAACCTATAACATATTCTGTTAGAAATTTCTAAATGCATTATATAACTGTAATGGCTTTTCATAAATTATTCTGACAATGTGTTTACTAATCTATGAATGTCTTATAGCATATTATGAATGTATTTGTAGGTCATTATACATAAATTGCTTCCGAAGGGTCTATGACAGCTGATTTTGCAGTTTATGAAAGGCTTATGTAGGTGAACTATGGCCTTATGACACTGCCATGTGTGCATTAAATATTGCATTACAGAAAACATGTAACACTTGCTGTAGATTGACGCAGGCATTAGACACATAGGCATTGCTGTATATGCAGAAAACCTGCATGCTAGTGCAAAAAGGATATGACGCTTACGACTAAACTGTTTTCTAACCACATCACATGTGCAACATCAGCCGTATGGATCATCATTTATATTCATACCGACACTATACAAAAAAACATGCTGGCATGTGAGTTGGCGTCTTTTAATTGCGCCTGTGTGTGTGTTGCGCTGTGATAGACGGGTGTCCCATCCAGGGTGTATTCCTCCCTCATTCCCAGTGATTAGTGTCCTGACCAAGAAAAGATTTTTCAGAGGTGAATGTGAGCAAATGAATACATTTGTAGAGATAAACACACATGCTATTTCCCGTCAGCTCCTAACGGCATTACATGACATAAATAAGCAAGAAATTACACAATTTTGCATTGCACTGACAGAAGTGGTGTGTGTGTGTGTTGAAAGTTACTAACCATTCGTTTCAGTTCTCAGAATTATTTCATCAAAACAGTGATGAATCAATGAGGAAAAGCATGTGGCATTGCAGTGCCAGTAAGCTTTCCTCGTATTACATCTAAGTAGTGGTTGAGGATGTGAGTTCAAATCCAAGGACCACCAAACTGACATCGCTGGGCCCCTGAGCAAGGCCCTTAATTGCTCAGACGTATAAATGAGATCAATTTAATGTCACCAAATGCCATAAATGTGATTGTAAAAATTTCTTCAAGCACTTCTTAAAGGTTCCTTAAAGATGATGAAAGATTTTTAGCCTGTGTTAAAATAAATGTGGTCAAACATACGAAGAAAGCAGTATCTTTTCCTGCTTTCACTAATAGTAAATAACGCCGCAGCTAACATTGCTCTATACTGCTAAAGCTTAAGAAAGTGATGACCAAAGTGATCCACTGAAACCAACTCAAATCAAATACACAATCTGAATACACAAACAAATTAAAAACTGTTGTTAGATTTGGTGGCTATTTTTGAAAGTCAAACCTGCACAGCATCATGACCTGACCATATATTTTGTGTGTGTGTGATTTCACTGTTTGTAAAATCAGCACTATTGCTGGTTTGCACTGATCTACAAAGTCAATGGTCATGAAGTTATATCCTAAATCGCTTGATGACAGCTGATGCCCGAGGGCCCATGAACACTGCCGTTAAATGTCAAACAAATTTTCACTTTGAGAGACAATCGATAATAAAAGGCACTTTTTACACAGACTTAGACAATAAATATGCATGTACATGCATGCTAGTGCAACTACTACGGTATGATGTGAGGTAAGCTTTTTTCTCCCTAGGTATTATAAGTCTAAATACTTTCTCTTTTTTTTTTTTAGGACTTTTGCTATACAACCAGCAACCATATGTCTCGTGTATTAGAAAGCAAACATCACCCATCATCCATCACTAGTATGAATGCCCAATTGTTCACTCACAATTAGACTAAATAAACTCCCACACAATCAAATCCCACTTGTTTTTCCCATCAGTAATGTAATTTAGTTTATGAATTAGTGGTTAATGAACAATTTCCTCCCATCTTCATCCTCACGTCAAGAGACACATTACAGAGAATGAGCTGGACGTTCGACGACACTCCATTTCCTCCATCATGATATGGAAAAGAGTGGACCACATGAAAAAAGAAAAAAAGCTGGGATTCATTCACTTGAGGAAAACGAGAGAGAGATGTAGAATTAATGAGTCAAGCTTTCTGTCCACACGGGTTCCCTCTAGGAAGCAAAAACCCATCCCGGTCTTTCACACAGCCGCCCTGTTTTCTTCTCACAGAGAACCGAGTGTGATCTGAAACAGGAATCAACTGTTCACTTCCTCCATGTGTGAGGCAGCACAGCTGCACAGAGGAAACCCTGGGGAATGTAGAAGGTCATAAGGTCAGAGAGGGTCACATCACCTGTGCTGAATGGAGAGCTTTTTTCCTCTGTATAGCATAAATAATAACGCTTACTGACCAGGACTGTCACTTTTGGAGTGAAAGGGATTCCTATATGCTGCCTGAATATCTTCTGTGCATGTAAATGAAATTAAAGAGGATTTGCAGCCATTCTTCCAGGAGACCCAGAATCCAAAATGTGAACATAATATAAACATATCCACTGTGTGGGCTATGATAAGAAACAGTCCTAATACTAATACACATAGCTGGGAGGTATGCTAAATTATGGCACAGCACTGGCTTCTCAAATCTGAGAAGTTTGCATAGCAGACAGTCCACATAGTCTAAGCCTAATAATAATCGTGATGTTTTAGCAATGGAAAACCTGTATAATCCTTGATACTGTGAAGCTATCTGTTAGATGTTTATGAAAGGAGTCTCCATCACTTTGTAATGGTCAGTATGTTTCCCAACAAGGGAGAATCTTCAGGATAGAGGGAGATTATCTTTAAAATGACAAACTGCATTTTTTTGGTTGGAGGGGTTTATTAAGAGACTGAAATGCTGGTGATGACAGAACTGTTTATAAATGCTAGAACATAAGCAATAACAGGAACTAACTTTTCTCATGGATCTTCCGTAACACAACATCTAATGTGTCACAATGTGTCGTTAATCTGCTTCCCATCACACTACCATGGAATGGATTATTATTACCGCTTGTCATATGTCATTCCTTCCGGATAACTTTACTTAATGGCATTACTCACTGGGATTTACAACACCTCCTGTACTTATTCCTACATAATTCATGACAATTGATATCAACCTACATGAATACTTATAAAGACTTGGCCCAACAGGTGCTGAAAATACTGCATTTAGCAAGTTTGATGTCATGTCACAGATTCATACATTTGTGTTGTGATGCTTTCTAGAAGGTTGTAACTCCTGACACAAATGTTGGTGGAAACATTTACATAAACCTATTTTGTAGTGCTGGAATAGTTAAGGTCATTATGACAGTGTAGTATCTCCTTATAAACAGGAATTAAATCTGTTCCATAAGTCTTCAGAACAGAGGACTTTGTGCATTGTGGATTCTCTATAACATGACAAGCTACTCTTTTTTGGTTAGGGAGTGCTAATGGGACTTATCTTGTGTCATGGATATTCCACAGCATTAGATGTAACTATAAATGAATATAAAAGTAAGATATGTTGTTTAATAAATTAAAAAATAAGTAAATGTTTGTAAGTTAATGTTGCATATGAGAATTAAAAGGCTTCAGGAAAAATAGCTTTGCTTTGTGTCAGGACACATCAGACCACCTCATTGTTGATTATTTCCTGTAAAGGCACACCCTGTCGGCCATCCTATCTTGGGTAAATCCCCAAGCGTGAATCCCCCGAAACCTGACCTGAAGTGGTTATTGAAGATCAATTCATGAATCAATGAATCGGTGAATCAAAAGCAGTACATGGGTTTAGTTTCAGCTGTAATAAATTACAAGGAAACTGACTGGTTCATTTCAGCACAATAAGCATGACATGGAAAAGTAAGCAGCAATAATTACGGTGATTTGGATACTCGTAAAATTTCTCCAACACTTAATTATCAGTCCTTTAATTTCTCAAGCATGCCTTGACCCACTTGACTCCCTAAAGAGGCACTGTATTTTCACCGTCACACTACAATTCAAATGTATTTCCATTTCCAATGTGTCTGGCTTCCCTCACACTCGCTGGCTTTACATGTTGGATCGCAGTGAGCAAGGTGAAAAACATTGTTATTAATAATCTTTCCTGGCTGTTTATGTATTAAGAAGTGTTTTGTAGATGACTTGGACCTGAACAGGATGTAGTGACTTGGAACGGAAATCACTCACCTAGCGTATCTGTGAATGTGTGCATATGTTTAAAATGCTTCTTGTCAGCCTATTAAGCTTATGAATTAACCCTGTGTGATAAAGCATCCAACAAACAGACTTGCCTATTTACTTATTTACTTTAGACTTACAATTTTAAATAGTAATATTATTTATTGCTTTAGGACAGTGTAGTTTAAATGATTCCAATAGAAAAAAAATAGTGTGACAATATATTGAGGTGTAGGCATTCCCAGTGGTAGGATATGGCTTTATTTCCCCTGTTTAATCACATTTGCAATGTTTATAGTGATCTAAAAAAGCTCATGGCTGATTCTTCTTCTTAACTGCCCAAGGTATCTGGCTAGTCAGACATCCTTCCAGCACAGGCAGGACAGGGAAAATATAATAGTCCAGATGGATTAAAAACAGTTTCTGAAACACAAGTGCTCCATGACAGGCTTCTCCCAAGCACATTTACACAGATGCAGGGACTCACACACACCCAGACATGCTTTTGATGTCTTTTCCTTACAAAATTTTATCCTTATTTATCAAATCTTTTGGCTTCCCTCTCTGAGTGTACATGTGGGGATGCACGTGCGGCACTTTGTTAGTTGTAAATGTCTACATCATGTAAGAATTCTCAGATCCGATTAGTCATTAATTTTCTGGCAGTAATGCTAGCTGTTATTCAGATCATACTTTTAGGGTAAGTTACTGTAACGTGAGAATTAAAATGATTCAGAACATGCTGTTTTTTAACAATAACTTTTAAGATACATCGCACAAGCTGATCAGTGATTATTTTCCTGTGAAAGCACACCATGCTGGGCTTAAGTCCCTGTATGGCAAAGCCTGCAATGGACTGCTATTCTATCCTGGGTGAATCCCCAAAGCATGAATCCCCCCAAGCCTGACTTGAAGTGGTTAATGAAGACGAATAGATGGATGGATGGATGGATGGATGGATGGATGGATGGATTGAAGGGTGGATGGATGGTGTCAGAGGTACAGTATGTAACATAATTGGAAGGAGTCTTCAGTGTCAGAGGTAAGTATCATTATTGAAAGGAGTCTCCAGTGTCAGAGTTATGTAACAATATTGGAAGGAGTCTCCATTTATTAGGAGTCTCCAGTGTCAGAGGTATTTAACATTAATGGAAGAAGTTTCCAGCGTCCGAGGTATTTAACATTTTAAAGGAATCTCCAGTGCCATAGGTAGGTATCATTATTGGAAGGAGACTCCAATGTCAGAGGTATATAATATTTTTGAAGTCTCACATGTCAGAGATAAGTATCATTATTTGGAGTCTCCAGTGTCAGAGATGAGTATCATTATTGAAAGGAGTCTCCAGTGTCAGAGGTATGTAACAATATTGGAAGGAGTCTCCAGTGTCAGAGGCATGTAACATAATTGGAAGGAGTCTCACATGTGACAGATAATTTTCATTTGGAGTATCCAGTGTCAGAGGTATGTACCATTATTGGAAGAAGTCTTCCATTATTGGAAGGAGTCTCCAGTGTCAGAGGTATGTACCATTATTGGAAGAAGTCTTCCATTATTGGAAGGAGTCTCCAGTGTCAGAGGTATGTACCATTATTGGAAGAAGTCTTCCATTATTGGAAGGAGTCTCCAGTGTCAGAGGTATGTACCATTATTGGAAGAAGTCTTCCATTATTGGAAGGAGTCTCCAGTGTCAGAGGTATGTACCATTATTGGAAGAAGTCTTCCATTATTGGAAGGAGTCTCCAGTGTCAGAGGTATGTACCATTATTGGAAGAAGTCTTCCATTATTGGAAGGAGTCTCCAGTGTCAGAGGTATGTACCATTATTGGAAGAAGTCTTCCATTATTGGAAGGAGTCTCCAGTGTCAGAGGTATGTACCATTATTGGAAGAAGTCTTCCATTATTGGAAGGAGTCTCCAGTGTCAGAGGTATGTACCATTATTGGAAGAAGTCTTCCATTATTGGAAGGAGTCTCCAGTGTCAGAGGTATGTAACAATATTGGAAGGAGTCTCACATGTGACAGATAATTATCATTTGGACTTTCCAGTGTCAGAGATAAGTATCTTTGCTAAAAGCAGTCTCCTGTTATTAGAAGGAGTCTCCAGTGTCAGAGGTATTTAACATTTTAAAGGAATCTCCAGTGCCATAGGTAAGTATCATTATTGGAAGGAGAATCCAACATCAGAGGTATTTAACATTTTAAAGGAATCTCCAGTGCCATAGGTAAGTATCATTATTGGAAGGAGAATCCAACATCAGAGGTGTTTAACATTTTAAAGGAATCTCCATTGCCATAGGTAGGTATCATTATTGGAAGGAGACTCCAATGTCAGAGGTATATAATATTTTTGAAGTCTCACATGTCAGAGATAAGTATCATTGTTTGGAGTCTCCAGTGTCAGAGATAAGTATCATTATTAGAAGGAGTCTCCGGTGTCAGAGGTGAAATTTCAGACACAGGAAGCTTCTTCAGACACAGGAAAGTCCTCAGGATGGAGGGCTTTGATTTTTCTCAGTAACATAAACTACTTTTTTCTTGTTCACTTCAAAAGAAAAAAATAGGCTGGTTAGTTGTAAATGTCTACGTTATGCATGTACTTTCCGCTCGGATTGATAATTTGTCATAGAGCATGCCATTCCTTCATCAGGCTCTGGTTTAGCCGGAGTAACCTTCTCCATCGTCTCACATGCTGCCAACTTCAAAGTCAATCCATGTCTCCATCAACTCAGAGTTTTGATTCAAACTCTTCCAAACTTCTTCCAACAGATTAGTCGTTTTGGACATGTGGCACTTCATTGACGTTCAAACTCCCACTCTTTATTCCTCACAATACTAGTCACAGCCCTGAGACAGCATCAAAAAACTCACGAATCGTCCAGGTTCTCATGAGCAGTGTGGGGAGTCAGAATTACAGAGCATCACACAGCGGCCACGGCATTCACTGTAATCTTCCTTTCACCATCTATGAAAGACTACAGCTGCTCTCATGGACTCTCTTTATCGCTTCCGGCAGGCCAGACGTGTACACCACAGACCGAGACGTGTAACAACACAGCAGGCTCAACTGAATCACTGATTCATTGAATCATGAGGCTGTGGCCTCAGTCTTTGTGGGGGTGTGTGAATCAGGAACCCTTTACTTACTGCCTCCTAGATTTTGTGGCTTTGTGAGTCAGGCACTGATACTCTAAAATAAAGAAATATTAGGCAGAATGAAATTGTAGAGCGACACTAACTCTGCTTCACCCGACTCTTCTAAACCTTATAAAGCCAAGCTTGTGGTTTTGGAATCTTTTTTGTTTTCTTCTGGTGTTTTTTTAATTGGAGCAGTGTGTGAGCATGATGGCTGCCATGCTGAGTGTTTGCAGAAATTCCCCTTGCCTTGTTTTGGCAGGAGAAGATGTGTGAGGTGAACACAGTGTTTGCAAGAGATGCTGGCAGAAACTAGAGTCTCTTCTTTTTCTTCTTCTTTTTCTTTCTTTCTTATATTTCTACATGGTCTTTATTTCTTTCTCTTTCTCTTTTCTTTCTCTGAGTGTAGATGAGAAAGACTTCTTGTTGTCACTGTCATTTTTGTTCTTCTTCATTTTTTTCTCCCTCTTTTTCTCTTTTGCTGAAGTTGAGTGTAGACCTCTTCTTCTTTTTCTTCTTCTTCTTTTCCCCTCTTTTTCTCTTTTGCTGAAGCCAAGTGTATCTGAAAAAGATGTCAATCACCATGCACCATCATCTTTTCTTCTTTTTCATCTCTCTTTTCCCCCCCAGACTTGATGAAACTGATTATAGAATAGAAAGTCATCTAAGACCATTACCATTCTTCATCCATCATCATCATCATCACCTTCTTCTCCATCTACCACTTTTTCCTATTCTTCTTCTCCTTTTTTCTTTTTCTCTAAAGTGAGTACAGCTGAGAATCTGGATACTTTGCAATTCACCATTGTCGTCATCATCATCTTCTGTTTCGTTTTATCTCGGTATCTCTGGTTCTCATTTACTGAAGCTGACTGGAGATGGGAAACTCCATCGCTATCTATTCATCATTCATCATTATCATTTCTCTCCCTCTCTCTCTCTCTCTCTCCTTTTGTGAAGCTGATGTCAAAGTCCTTCAGCATTCACTTGCTGAAATGATTGTAATAAACCATGTGAATGGCAGGTGGAATTCAGCTCAGGTGTTCGAATCTGAAACCTATTTAGATATGCTGTAACATGCAACCTGCAACTGCTGCACTAACACTCCCGACACAACCTGCTCTGGCATTCCATGATTGTTTCTCTGAGTCTTCATATTTCTCTGAGCCTTCATATTTAAATCTTATTAGTTGACAATAAAGCAATGTACAATGCTGTGAACTCTGGGAAATACTTAGCTGTCTATCACTACTGAGCCTGATGACTTCATAAGCATAGACTTTCATACATTTTTTGGAATTATGAGTGTTACTATTCTCACAGCCTCTGGGTTCTCTGGTTTCCTTCCAGCTCTCCCAAAAAATGTATTAAGTGGGTAAAAATTTCCCCAAGGTGTGTGTGTGTGGCCTGGAATCCAATCCACATCAAGTCCAGCATTTCCAGAATAGGCTCTGGATCTACTGAAGTCCTACTGAAGATAAATATTCTACTCACATATTACATTACATTTCATTTAGTGTCATTTCTTTATGACAAAACTGACAAAGAAACTGGTGTCACCCAACTGTTTTAGTTTTAGACAAAATGCAGATATATTAAAACTCCATATTAAACTGATCAGTGTTCTTCCCTCACTGTTATCCATCAGGCTCCTCCATCTACGAAAAATCCTAAATGAACCCCTGCTACTGTCCAAACCATCTTCATACCCTGACATGACAACTCTTTTCTTTTCTGTCAAGAGATTTTTCTCATGAAAGCCATATGCTTACATCATATCTTCCAGAAAGGAGTCTCCAGGTTTTTTACAGTAAGCAGCTTTTTGTATACTCTGGCCCTGTCCCATGTTTACTTCTTTGTATATTTCCCTTTTCCTGGCTGTGCATTTGTCATGATGTCACATCCGTGGCTGGAGTTTTTAGAAACAGTACTGAGGCCACGAAGATGATGTGACTTCCTGTGGAACTGCTGTGTCACTGTATTTCTGTGTGAATGACTTAAACCAGTTATAGGAGTATATTCCCGTAGATTTTGCACACACGCATTGCTTTTCCTAACCACTTTACGTATCTGTGGTTCTTCATTGTGAAACACTGTGTTTTTAATATGACTATTGTGGTGAAAGATGCTTTTAGAAAGGTTCGCGTTTATTTTGCTCCCTTTTCCCTGAAGCATGATCATATTAAAATCATATCTAGAACTGGAGGCATTTTGCAACTGATGAATGCTTCATCATCTTCTGTTGGAGGAATCATTTCATTGTTCCACGATTTATTATTTTTTTTTTTTTTTCAATTTGAACCATTTGTGCTTTCTTACCATTTCTGAATGAATCACACTGACTCAAGTAAGGATTAATACATAGCCTGATGAAAAACTACTTATTTTACAAATGACTTTTTAATCTGACACAACTAATCTGAACATGTTCTATTTTTCTGTCCTTTTCCTTTGTTAAAATTTCATTTCTGCCATTTGGCAGACGCCCTTATCCAAAGTGACTTACATTTTTTCATCTCCTTTTATACAAACCAAGTGAGACGAAGTGAACAGCATCTCCGTTGTCAACAGTACGTAAAGAAAGTTATAAGTAGTAAGCAAGTAGCTAGAAGATTGTTAGCTCATTATTTTAGGCAAATGCTTCGCTAAGTTTATGTGGTTTGGGGTTTAACAGTTTGTACCTAGCTAGAAATCTAGTACTTAGTGGTACCTGCCATGTTTCCAGCTATGTAGGGGGATGTGGTAGCTTAGTAGTTAAGGGCTACTGATTGGAAGGTTGTGATTTCAAATCCCAGGTCCACCAAGCTGCCACTGTTGAGCAAGGCCTGTAATACTCAATCGCTCGGTTGTATAAAATGAGATAAATTGTAAGTCTCTCTGGATAAGGGTGTCTGCCAAATACCAGAAATGTAAATGTAGTTGGCTGTCTAGCAAAATTCCCCTAACACATTGTCTTGAGCATTAACTATAGACTGCAATCTACTTAAAACAACAGGCATCACTATTGAATTGTTCAGTCTGTTAACATCTTCAGGACACTGCTTCATCACACAACTACATAATTTCTGTGTCCCTTTTGTCTCCACTGGGTCCCTCTTATAAACTGTCCTTTTCCCAACTGTTTAGCATTTCTTTTGTTGTTGTAGCTTTAGGAATCCTCCCTTCTGAAAAGCACATCCAAATAAAATACACCCACGAGCTCATGAGTCCATTTATAACACCGTTTATAAAACCTTACAAATTCACACATAAATAACCTTTGCACAGAATATAGACAAGCAAGCATGTTTAGATATTTCCCCTGAGCTTCTGTTTAATCTGATGCATTGTGCTTCATGAGTGATGTATGATGGGTCGTAACAGGAGCTGCAGAGCAGCTGGGAGACGGGTTTGTGCAAGGGGAACAGAATAACATTACAAATTAAACAAGGGAGACACTAAAACTTTCCCCTGTCTGACATTCTCTGTGGTTTTGTCTTCTGAGAAAAAAATCCACGCTGAAAAACAACACACACTTCTGCCATCGCCTTGTCTGGTCTGCTTCGCCCTTCTTTGTGTGTGTGTGTGTGTGTGTGTTAGGGATTGCCTCAGGGAAAGCACGGGGTTGTCTTAGGTTCAGAGCTATCTTAACGTCAGTGGATAGGACGTCTGTGATCTCAGAAAGAGTGAGGGATGAAAGAGTTGAGAGGACGAGAGAGATGATGAGGGGGAATGACACAGTGACGGATTTCCCTCGCTGTTCTTTTACCTTTGTGATTCACGTCACCTCTTGGACGTTTATGACTTATGCCTGGTTGATCGCAGTCACACCTGAAACACCCACTGCGCGATGAAATGGGGCTCTGGTCATCAGCATGATGCCACTTTCTCCTGCTCAGCATATCTTTGTTCCTCCATGCATCCTTTCATCTCCCATTCCTGTCATTCAGACGCTGTGGTCAGAGGGAGACAGGAGCGTTTCAGTGTCTCAGTCTTTCAGTTTTGGGAAAATACCAGCTGTCAAATTTATCACAGTATTGGGTAGAAATCCCTGATTTCTTTTTCCAAGTCTCTAAAAATGGATTTTGTGATCAATTTCCAATGTTACTATTAATATAATATAATATTGTGTAAGGAATAAAACGAAATGAGGCATGCTGTAATGGGAAAATAATCAATGATGTGGTGGCCTGATTTCTTTTTTTGTCTTTTTTCTTTTGTTTTGAGAGAGAGAGAGCACAAACTATTTATTGCTGTGATAACAGGGTGTTTCTGTAACAGTAAATTTAACTAAGAATATAAAGACATTAGTATGTAATAATTAAATAAAGTCGTCACTGGCAAATTGCTATGGTATAAAAGTGAATGAAGCCCTTCAGGATGCGCTGTTGTAGAAAAATGATCAGTTTCAGGATGAAGTCATCTCATCAATGTTTATTTTCCTGTAACGTCACCCTCACATGTTCTATTTCCTACTTGATCAGTTATTTCAAGTAAATAGGATCCCAACCTTTTCATTTTGTATGTTGTGGTTGTTATACACTATTATTAGCCCACAGTAATAGTGAAACTACTGTCTGTTTCATAAACTTTACATTCTCCCTAAACTTCCTCTTTGCGTCTACACAGAAAACTTCCTCCATCTAGGCATCTTCATATCTCTGTGGTTTGAAAACTTCTGCTGCATACTTCCTTTTAAGTCTTAATTCGTTTTCTATAGAGAATGGCTTTATGTAACAGCCATGCGTCGGCACAGTGACGCACATCTCAGATCTTATAGTGCCACTCTTGTTTTCTCGCTCATTCCCCTGTTCCCTTGGGTCCAAACCTGACTTGTCACTCTCATGTCTCTCGCTGGAAAAAGCCCATCGCTCACACTCCTCTGACAGTTCAAAGCCCCACATTGATTTTGATCAATCTCGTACTTCACAGGCTCTGACGCAAATGTCAAAACAGTAAACCCTCCTCTGTGTGGTAGCATTAGTCATACCTGTCGACTTCGATTGGCACTCTGTTTAAACTTTCTCAGGATTACAAGTTGTCTCTGAAACTTGTGTATTTACGAGGATATATTTGCCAGTCTGACTTGAGATGGCTCAACAACGCCCGGTTCTGATGATTTATTATTATAGCTGTTGCTATCTTGTCTTGCAAACATCAACAGGTTTAAGACTCGTTAAGACCCTGCAGCCGAATCTTCTTTGGAGTGTAAGGTCACTTTTGTAAATTTGGTATGAGGTAGATTAGTGGTTAAGGTGTTAGACTGCTGACCTGAGCCCTCAGGACCTTAACCCTCAATTGCTCAGTTGTATAAAAATTAGATAAAATGTAAGTCACTCTGGACAAGGGTGTCTGCCAAATACCAGAAATATAAACGTATATCAGGATTCAGATCAGCCTTGTTCTGGAGTGGGGCAACACGAGCATCCAGAGAATCCTGATGATGCTACAGCCATCTGTAACCAGAAACTCAAGAGATTATAATTGTCTGTACTCTTCTGTATCACTCACAGGGACATTAGCTAATCATGGGTGTCCGTGAGCTCATGTAGAGGGAAGTGGGCATGTTACACCACCTCCTGATGTTGCATGAACAGCAGCAGTTTATAAAGATATGGACAGCTGGCTTCATGTGCCTCAGAAGAAGTGCATGATAGCCTTAGCCGTCCCTGATTGGTATAGTGGAGGAAATGCCTGATGACTGAATTAGGGAACAAATCCAGGAAAAAACCTGTGCTCCATGAGCCTAACCTAGAAACGGTGGCCTGAGTAGTTCTCTTGCTGTATAAATAACTGGAATATTTATGTGCTACCATATACAAACCAAAACACATAGATAGGTGCTCACCATGTAAAATGTGTGCTTGTCTGCTCACTGAAATTCCACACGAACACAAAAACGTGTTGGTGTAACTGACTGTTGCTTGAGGTGCAGAATGGACTACCTACAGATACTCTTGTCTGTCATAACAACACTGAATTTTTCTTATTTTATGAAGGCCCGAAAAGGAATGCACTTCAAAACAAAGACAGTCCCACTGCCAACCAAATTGGAGTCCCAACCACAAATAATTCTAGCTAGCTATGTTATCTGCGAGCTTAGCAAGCCATGATAATTGAACATAGAGCTCTAAATTCCTGAAGCTCAGTCTCATGAGCCAGTAGAAAACAATAGGCTTGACTGTGGTCTCATTGGTGAGCAAAAAAGGGACGAGCTGCATATTACTGAGTATTGGGTTCACCGGGCTTTTACAGTTGCTTGGCACACATTTGGGAAAATAATGTCATCTCATCTAACAGTCTCTAAAGACTTTGTTGTAAAATCTCTCTGCCTGCTAGTTAGCAGTCTTGGCACTAAATACACGCACTGCTAACTTTCCTTTTGCATTGAAATCCAAAAATAACTCCATATTCCTAAACCTCAAAAGTATGTGAGTCTACTTTTTTTGTTACACACACACCTTTTCCCAGTTTATGAGCTCATTAGTAGTTTAATATGTACATAGATTGTATTGATTCCTCTCTGAGCCATGTCTTGTTTTGCTTTGAGCTCTGCTTTCTTGAATTTATCTGCATGTAATATGATAATACCTTGTGGTTAAGACTAATAAAAGCCTACTCCTGCATACACTCCTGCGTAAGGAATCTTTTTTATGACGGGCACATTTTCCCTCCACATACACCAAATATGATTCCAAAAATTACATCCTGACAGGCTTACAACACAGAATATTTCATTTCACATAATGCATTACATCGACTTTCCTGTTCTTTTCCATGAGCATTTGGTTCTGTGAGATCTCTGGAAACTGTAGAAAAGAATTCAGGAAGTGTCCTAATTTCCCTGAGGTCTTTTACTTTCAAACACAGGTAAGTATTAATATTTAGAAATAGTAGTCCCTGGAATGATTACCTCAATCTCTACCTCAATTACCTCAGCATCTCAGTGGTACCAGGTGTTAGATCTGCAATCTGTGAGTCAGTCTAACTGCCCGCAGAAGCACAGATGATGTTCAGTCATCTTTTTTGGACTCTCTGACCTGGTATTTTATGAGCACATTCTTCTGACCTGGGATAATGTCATACAGGACTGGCCCTAGGGGGTCTATGGGTGTATCTGTGCTGACAGGCTTTGTCTAATAACTGAGTCTACTAGCTTGAGCTGTCATTCTATCACAATGGTGTAGATTTTAAACAGTCTCCTGTGCGCATAATACAGCGGCAGAGCTGCCCAATAAAGACATGAAGCACTTAACGAGACAGTTATGACTTTTCGGAAGTTGTCTTTTTTTAACATTCACAACACGGTAATCCTCCTTTCAGAGACTGGTGCTATTGGCCTGTCTGCTGCAGATGGAAAATGGACAAACAATGACATGTGCAAGAGTAAACCATGCATCTTTATGAGAAGAATGGAAATGCGACAGTGGAAGAGGTATAGATTACCACTAATAGTAACCATAAGACATTATAGCTAAAAAGAGAAAGACCATACCAGATGTAATGCCTTGATATTTGTTAACAACTTAAGTTATTAATTATAATTTCTTGGTTATATTTCCATAGGTACTGTGGGGGCATTTAATTTCTTGAAAAAAAGACCTTCCCTATTTTCTCCCTTACTTGATAAACTCCCAGTTTCCACCACAAGTCAGCTCTCCCCATCATACAACAGAATGAAGATGAAGGCTGACATCAAATACATGAGTTTGAAGTTGCATCTTTTAGGACTGATTTTCATGCAGTTTAACATGCTGAGAAGAAAGCATTCTT
This sequence comes from Hemibagrus wyckioides, assembly GCF_019097595.1. Classification (NCBI taxonomy): domain Eukaryota; kingdom Metazoa; phylum Chordata; class Actinopteri; order Siluriformes; family Bagridae; genus Hemibagrus; species Hemibagrus wyckioides. The sequence goes on along the minus strand of NC_080710.1, from coordinate 27,595,931 downwards.
CCAGATGGATGAGAAAATAGAAGGCCCAGGATTGGCTAGGATTAGGGTTAGGGTTATCTGTCCACTTTCAGATACATAAGCAAACAGATGCCTATGATTGGTTAGGGTTAGGGTTAGGGTTAGCATTAGGGTTACAGCGCATGAGCAAATAGATGCCTATAATTTTCTTGGCTTAGGATTAGGGTTAGGGTTATCAGCCAACTTCCAGACATATAAGCAAAGAGATATCTATGATTGGCTAGGGTTAAGGTTAGGGTCAGGGTTAGCATTAAGTTTATGGTTATGGAGTCATCTGCCCTTTTCCAGAGACATAACCAAACAGATGCTCATAATTGGCTAGTGTCTCTCAGATCCCTGGACAGTTGTGGCATTGTTTAGATTTGAACTCATGATGAACTCTGAGCCTAGGTTCTTCAGAGTGATCGCCTTTATCCTGTGATGAACTATTTCCATCCATACGGCACAACAGCTTACTCTGGCCTTGATACTCTCAACCTAATGTGAGATTTTAAAATAACATTTCAAGTAAGGGATTTTTTTTACTTCACTTTTCGTAAGAAGCAGGTTTATCACTCCAGTACATTTCCAGAACCTGTAGAACCTGTGGCCAGCCAAAGTGAAGCTGTTCTGCTGATTTTGTGATGACTAAATACCTTACTTACCTTATAAGACTTTTGGTAATTCCCTTCATTTTACATCCATCTGTTTTTCCTGCTTGTGAGTTTCTGCACCTACTAAATTCTCATCTCTCTTCTGTTGGTTGAACACACAGCAGGAACCATCCAAAGCTCCAGTCCAGGTTCTTAGAGTTCCTCCACCAGTACAGTTCCTTATCACTTTCCATAACATCTGATTGATGGTGTGGGTTGCAGTCAAAAATATATAAATATATTTACTAACCATTTTAACTATGATGAATGACAGTAAAATGATAAGACAGTATCAGAATTCACAGTTACCATAAATTACCACAGTTAAAGCATCAAGTATCAGAGCAAAGACACAGCAAGCTATAGTGAAGTTGTATGAGGTAGGAGAGGAAAGCCTGGTAATCCATACTTTCCGTCTCCACATGTCTATGGCAGCTAATCAAGCAAAGAATGTCAATGTTAGCTTTGGAAAGCAGCCAGGTTTTCCATCTACCTCTGTGGAGAAGACACTTGCTGGTCTCTGACGATTCTAGCAGGCTCTGAATGTAGGATCATTGCCATACACAGATCAAGATTAATCTAACTCAGAATTACATCATCAGTGAGGAATCATTATTCAGTATCCTTTTTACTCCTAATAGTTAGGCTCAACCTGTGTCCATAGCTCATATATACGGGTTATGGACATGTCTATGCTTGTCTGCGCTCGTGACTTGTAAAACTTTAATCGCTAAAAGAAGTGAAATAGATACATAAATCTGTAGCTCTGAAATCTTTTATAAGTATGGCTCATGAGCATCATTTAGGAGTTCTTGTGCTTGGTCTAATGCCTTAGCAATCCTACAACACACACACACACACACACTCACATGCACTTCACTTCCCCCAATGGGCAAGTGAGTTGAAATCACACATGAGATTGTTATTTCGAAGTCCCAGATCATAAAGTAGCGGAAGATGCTAAGTCCTGAGAAATGCCTGTAGCTATTTACTGCTTTGGCTGTGTGCTGTGGAGGATGTCATGCAGCCAACACGCTTTAACCTCTTTTCTCCAAATCTGCACTGTTATCAGGGACTTAGCCTTGGAGTTCACAACACAAGGCCATGTTTACCAATGAATGGCCACTTAAATGCTGCTACAGTGTGCCACATAATCCTTTGGACATCAATTTGTATTCTCTGGAGCGATATTTTTCATATATGTGAAAACTAAGGATATGTATGGATAAGGATATGCAGTTATGTCTTTCTTGTATTGTAGCTTTTCCTCTTTTGGTCTATTGAGGATGAACATGCACCTGTATGTCCATCGGCTATATGGGGTGTAGAGTTAAGGAAGACAATAAACCAATGTGTGGCTTCTTTTCCTCTTGTGTACACAAGCTTAGCTGAATCCTCAGTTCTCCAGACAAAAGGCTTTTGGTGTGGTTTACACTTGCCGCTACATGAAATAAAAGTTTTCAAGGCCTTTGTGCTTCTTATCAAAGCATCACATTCACCTTTACTCTAATGCGAAATTCTGCCTAAAACACGCAATGTGATGTCCTTTTGTATACTTTTTTGTATACAAGGAACCGTTGCATGGTTAACAGTTGATGCATTCTAAAAGTTCTGCTTTTCAGAAACTTAACAGAAACCCCATGTAGATTTCTACATAGATAGTTTTAAGTAGGTCTCAAAGCTTGCTAGATCAAACCTTGTTAAGAGTGTAGCTTAGTGGATAAACTGATCAGAAGGTTGTGAGTTTGAATCCCAGCTCCACCAAGCTGAGCACCTGAGCAATGCCTTTAACCCTCGGTTGTATAAAATGAGATAAATTGTAAGCTGTTCTGGATAAGGGCATCTGCTAAATGCCAGAAATTTAACTTTGGGTGGAACAGCATGTTTTGTTGAACTGGGAGGAAACCAGAGAACCCAGAGGAAATCCAGGTGACATGAAAGAACTAAACTCAGCACTACCTGCTGTGATGCCTTCCATTTGTTTTGTCTACTGGATAAAGAGGTATGGCATTTTCCAGCATTTTTCTGATCATACATACACATTAGTAAAACATTACTGTTTATGTGGAACGTTTACAATTAAGGATTTGTCATGTACAGAGTTATATACAGTATACAACTTGCAGTGTAATGAAAACCTGGCCACTCCTCCCAGACTGTGTATATAAATCAACTAAATTTAAGAACTACATTAAACAAAAGAATGAATAGGAATTCAAAGAAATAAGAAGAGGTAGTAGAAAGTAATGTACAATATATTACATGTTAAATATAGTAGCCTGATGAGCAATTACGTTACCAGTAGTAACAAACATTATAGAGTGGAAAGTGATATATTTAACATACAGGTGAGTTACACATAGTAACAGTTACAGAATTGCAGAGGAGTAAATGAGTCTTTATGGAATCCTTTAACAGGTTTAACAACTAGATATAACAAACCAAAAGTAACAAGTCACGTTCTAGCCACCTGTCTTGGGATTATTAGCCGTGGATTAGCTGTTAGTTTGGTGGGTTTTTGGTTTTGGCTTCTTCCTAGTGTTCGATCTACCGGTGCAACCATTGCTGCTTCTTGCTGAATGTCTTTCTTCGATGACTTTCTTATCAAACAAAGTGGGAAAGGTCAATATTACTGCTCTTTATAGGCATTAGCTACGAGTAAATGTTTCCTTAAACAGAACAAAGCAACAGCTCTGCCATTGTGCTATTGGAAAAGAGGTCATGATGCATCAACTTGAGCTGATTTGCCCTCTAGTTTATAATTGAATATAATAATAAAATCTATAACAATAAATAAATCATATTTAATAATAAAAATAAATAATCTCTGAATTAATTCTGTAGGTATGATGGACATCTATCATAAAAACACATTTATATTTAGACGTTTTGGCAAGCCTTGCAAGAATCCTAATGTTGGCTTGTGCTAGAGCGCTCTACTCTGTAAGACTAAAAGGTAATACCAAAGACAAGCCAAGTAAGTGCAAATTGATTTAAAAAAATTATTCTTTATTATAGATGAGAATGTTTGAGACATGGGGCTGGCTGGAGTGGATTAAGAAGTTCTTTTCTCCACTGAGAACCAGGATGTAGAAGCAGTGAGTATTGTCAGATTTAAAGGTAGATCTTGAAGCCAACAGGGATGCCTTGTCTACACCAAGGTGTAATCAGTTCATGTCATGCTGGCAAGAATTTTTTTTATCCTAGCATTTGTCCCACACAATGGCAGGGTCTGCTGTTTGTAGTGGATCATTTGATCCACATGATTTGGCACAGGATGCCCTTCCTGTCACAACCCTCCCATTTTTATTTGGGCTTGGGACCGGCACTGAGAGTTAACTCTTCAGTGGCTAAGTTGGCACCCTGCCCGGGAATCGAACCTGGGCCACGCCAATTAGAGCGCGGGATCCTGCCGCTGGACCACCAGGATCCCGTCATGGTGGCAAGAATGAGCCCACACAAATCCTATATTTAACCACTTATTTTCAAGATATTGTATTAACAAAAATGTACTATTGACTGGCAAGGATCTTAGCCCTGAACAAGTTAATAACAAACAGGAAGCTCATTCTGCTGAAGGAAAACTATTTCAGATATTTGACCTTGCTGTGACTTTGATCCTGTTTGGATCAAATCCAAAATCTTCTGCTTACTCTGTGTGACACAGAGTAAATAGCAACACTAGCAAGAGGATGCATTACCAGGATTAAAGCAATGTCTGATTTACTTTTTTAAATATCTTTCATTGTTCAATGACTGTGGAATTCAGCTAGCTGTGGCCTTACGCCAGGCTGCATTACATCTTCTCTCAGAGCTTTTTGAAGTCTCATCGTGTCTGACCACAGAAGTGGGATTTCTGCATGACGCTATGCTCAGCTAACATGTTTGAAGTCGCCCACTTAACGTCTCCGTGGTGTTTTAATGTGTCTGTCCCGAACCACAACACCACACAGACACACTCTCTGGGCTTTGATGAGGGCGCAGATCAAACAAGGAAAAGTGATGTGTAAAGTCACAGCTGAGAAGTTGTCAGCAGCTTTCTCCCCCCTTTCTCTCTCTCTCTCTCTCTCTCTCTCTCTCTTTCTCTCTGCACCACTGAGTCTCACTCACTCTGCAAACACAACACCACAGAAACAAAGACATCAGCAAAGATGTTGGCAGATGTGTATGTGTAATACAGCTGTGACAAGAAAGGAAAAGATGCAAACCACTTTAATGATTCCGGTAGTAGGGGTTGTCAGAAAGCATTTGTGTGCATGTGCTTCTTACACCTGCAGCACTGTAAATGACTCAGTCCACTCTGTGCTTGCTGTTTCTCTCCGTCTTTCATACCACACACACACACACACACACTCAGTTTTAAGCTGGCCACCCAGCATGCAGCCTCAGCTTCAATAAAACATGGCAAACTCTAACAAGGGTCGATTCATCTAGCTCTTCCACACAAGCCTGTTGATGTTAATGAGCGTCAGACTGGTGATGGAAAAGGTGGAGGTTCCTCT